>NW_017804109.1:1205845-1224678 GCF_001625305.1 Branchiostoma belcheri
TCTGCCGCTCCACCATGTCTCCCCGTGCCTTGTCTGCCCGCTCCAGACACTCCTGCTGGACTCTCTTGACGCGCTCTTGACTTTCCCGAGCCTGCTGGTGGAGGCTGGCACACTTAGATAGCTCCGTCTGCAATGGAGGGAATGAGAGAGGGGTTAAGGAAAGGATAGTACCTTCTGTGAGTTCTGTCTGAGATGGGCAGAATGAGGGAGAGATTAGAGGGAGGTTAGGACACTTAACTGCGATGGACAGAACAATAGGGGAGTTAGGGGAAGTTAAAACACTTCGCTCCGGGATGGAAAGAATGAGGGAAAGGTGAGGGTGAGGTTAGGACACAGCTCTGGACTGAATGAGAGAGGAGTTAGGGGAGGTTAGGACACTTAGCTCTGTCTGGGAAAGACAGAAGGAAAGAACAATACTGGTGCATCTTGCAATAACTACTGTACTTGTGATAGACAGAACGAGAGACAAAATAACATGCAGACCTGGCGGGGTCACCACACCTAGTGCAGTTCTTTCCAAGACTTAGTAGACTATCTAACATGTTATGTACATCAGCTAACCCTAGGCCTACAAGTTTGTGGAACTAATGGAACTTTGTTTATTTACAGAGACTACTGGGAAGCTTAAAACCTCTTGCGTTATTATACCGTGTACACTTGAGTGAACATGATATTGGTTTGTGAGGTCCTCAGATTTGATTTGAAGAAAATCTGTTACTTCCTGCCTAGAATAAGCTGATAGCTGACTACCAAAAACTTGGCATATGGAACATGAAACAAAGCTCTGTGAATGATATTGAGTTTCACAATACTAACACAACAGTACTAGCACTACTGGTATATCAATTTTCTACCTCGAGATCGAACACTGTGCAAAAACCTTAAAAACATTTTGTTGTGTATAGATTTATAGATTTAGGTTGCTATATCTAGGCTTTGCCATAATTATGGATGTGTTCCACATGAGTGCATACTTTAAGTATATCAGGGAAAGAAATTGGTTCAAATGTACTATAATAATAGACACACTTTGGGTAAAAAGGAAAAGTTGAATCAAAATGGTGGTCAAATGGCAATAAAGGAAAATAACCATACCTACATAAGACGCTAGCACAACTGCTAGAAACACTACTGCTTTCTAGCCACAATGCACTACCATACAATCCTACCGACCAAAACGTAAACTTAACATTCAACAAAGAACACCATAGAAACCTGCAATAATCCTTTCTTCTCTCTTCGCAATCTCTGCACGCAATGTCAAGGTATTAGACGCAATTCCACGCCCCGAGTACTACACAAATACTGATGTTTACACACAGAGATGTTTGTTTAAACCTCTGCAGAATCAAGTAGTGAAAGGACAACGTTGAACTCAGAATGTCAAGTCAACAACAGCCAAGGAACCGGTGAAAGGGGTGGCTGAAAAGCCTATTGTGTGCCTACTCTGGGTGAAGTATGCTTGCCGGGCTACGGGTGAAACAGAGACGGGTACTTGCTCTACTTGACTAGCAACACACAGCGCTACGGGTGAAAGGAACCAGACCTGGAGATCACTGGAGTTTACTTAGAGGGGTACTCTCCAACCAGAGGTTAGGGTTTGGGTTATTTTTGGTTGGGTGAAAGAAAAATTCCAGTGCAAAAAAGAAACCTAGATAAAAAAGTCTAAAAACACGCCAAAAATAACCAAAAACCCTAACCTCTGCTTGGAGAGTATTAGAGGGGGGGGTGCAATCTCCAAGCAGAGGTATGGTGTTAGCTAGTTTTTTTGTGTCTTTTTGCTTGTTCAATGTATTACTTTTCAGTGGATTTTTTTCCAATGCATGCCTTGATAAACTATAAAGGTCTGAAAACAAAGGCACCAAAGAAGGGCAACATAATATAAAAAAAAAATCAGGAAACTTTAAATATTGAATGGACAAGTCTCTTTATTATTGAAATCAGCACATATATGGCAAAAACCCTGTGCAGCTCTGTTCAGTTTGTAGCACAGTAACTATTTGATCTTCAAGTGATTTGATAGCATTGCAGGTTACATTTTTTATAGGTGTGGAAAGGCATGCAATGAAAAAAAAAGCAACAGCATTTTAAAGGTGCACAGAAATGAGTTAAAACCCCACATCTGCTTGAAGGACGGGACAGAAACTACCACCCAGTCACCATGCGTAATGATTTACCCCCAGACAGTCCTGCACCTGTATCCAGGTGTGAGTGGCCAGCTGACAGGGAGACATGACAAATGGTTAGTCCCCAAACAATAAAACATAACACAACACTACACGTAGCAAGTCGGCGCAGAACGTACTGCTCCTGCATGAAACCCATATATTGTGCAAAGCACTTCAGCAGATTTGCGCATGTAAAGTTAACACTCTGTCTGTAGTTTCCAAATGTTGTGTCGAAAAAGATATTGTCTGCAACAGACAAAATTCTTATGCAACATTGACAAAAAATCCAACAAAAAACATGAAAAATCTGGGTTTCGCGCAGGCGCACTCAGTATGTTTTGCCAACATGCTCACAACATCATGCTTCGTAAGGTTGATAAAATGAATCAGTCAACATTCTGGTAGTCTTTGGTTAGTCTTATTGACCTGAGGAAAATCAGGACTATAATGGACTCATTCGGTTATATTGGCATTTTTTAAACTCTTCACTTTAGACATATGGCCACATTCCAAACATATCTTATCGTCTACCTTTTCTCCACTTTTCTCCAACCCTTCTCCAACAAACATCATGCACCTAGCAAATGTCCAGTTTTTATCAGAATACCAAACATCGCCCGGGGCTTACAGGTGTGATTTATCTACATACTCTCCTCAGGTGAGAGATAAACGTCGGAGAAGGATTAGGGTTACCATGGTAACAGGTGATTAATCCCCCTCCACACATTATGTACCTGTCACTTCACGCTGTGGTGTTTGTGTTGGGTTGAGATACCAGGGCAGCTTGACATGGTGTACAACAAAATCTAGTTTGAACAAGGAGTACTAAATGTTCAAATGTATGTACTTAAGACCTCCTTGGTTTAATCAAAATTGACAGGACCAACTTTGAGGTGTGAAAAGCATGTTCTGGTGTCCCTAAGCAAAAAGCTGTTATAATATTAATAACTTACAACATATAATCGTCCACATCTAACCTTGGTTGTTGTTTAGGGCAAGTTTATGAATGTGTGCCAGGGCCTTTACTGGTAATCTCCAAGCAGATCATACAGTGGCAAGGCAGTAAGCAATGGCCAGAGGAGTGTCCATTATTTAAGCCACCAAAGAACAGTCCTCTGGCCAGTGGATACAGCCTTGCCTACTCTTCAAGCAGAGGTTGGTGGAGAAAATCGTTACCTTTAAAGATATACTGTATATGCCGCCATTTTTTCTGTCACTACCCCTACCGACAGAAAAAAACGGGGCATACTAGTATATATAGAAAGGTAACAATCCTCCCCACCAACCTCTGCTTGAAGAGTAGGCCTTGCCACCGTATGATCTGATTGGAGGTTATTTACTGGGCCTTGGACTATATATGTAATACATTTGCAGCAAAATTATGGTTCTGGGCTGCCTTAGTGAATTTTTAAGAGATTTTTCATTGTTGCCAAATGTACAAGTAAGCAGTTGTGATTGTTTTTGGGTTGGAACCTGATTTGACTGACAAACACCTGTGGAAAGAGTCTGACTCTGAGGGTGTAAAAGGTAGATACTAGTAAGGAATTCACTGCAGTCTTGGGACCTTCTTACCTCCAGTGTCTCGACCTTGGCCTTGAGTTCCTTGTTCTCCTTGGCGATCTCCTGCAGGAATGCGAGCGTCTCGATGTGCCGGCCCGTCAGTCTTTCGTTCTGTTCATCCAGCTCGTCCTGGGACGGCCGCCCCGCACGGTTGCCGTAGCAATTCTGCATCTTCTCCAAACGCTGACGGGTAGAAGAGAAACATAACATTATATGTCATCTGTCATCCTTGTGAGAAATCCATTGAATCACAACTTTCCTGACAGTGTCATCACAAAACAATATCAGTGGTTAAATTAAAAGCACAGCTAACTCTGCCTGACAACATACTCTTCCATTAGTCTCCACCAGACTCCTTTGCAGGCTGAATAAACAGTAGACATTCTTTTTAGGCCGATTTCTACTATCTATTCAGCCTGCAAAGGAGTCTGGTAGAGACTACTAGTACTCTTACAAATTGTGCTTCAAGATCTATTCTGGGCACATACTAGTACATGCTGTGGCCAAAAAGAGAACAAAAAAAACAGCAAAATTCTAGACTTCTGACTCCAGATCATCACAAATGCGAGAAGACATCAAAAAACCTCCTTGGTACAATGTACGGTATCCAATTTACTCCTAGCAGTATACTCGGTAGTGGTGCACCTGTTCACCTTTTTGAGCATGTTGAATCTGGACATTTTGGCGAAAACTCAGCTCTGACTTCCTGTGCGTCTGGCAGAGAAAACTAGACCAGAAGCCAATGTTTTCACACGGAGTTTTACTGGTAAACAGGTGCGGCATGTTGACTGTCAACAAGTTTATTTCACGACTTGAATCAGTTCCATTTTGTAAACATGACGTGATTCAAACTTGAAACCTGAGAAACATTCGAGAAATGGCTTAAACTTACCTTTTTTAGCCCCAAATCTCAAGATGATGAAGATTTTCAAGTTATATACATCAATCAGTAAGACAAGGTGCCATTATATGCGAGGAATTATGAGAAAAACCTAGGAAAAAAACGAGAAAACCCTAAGAAAAAAGTTGATTTTCCCTCCATGCTTCGAAACGTTGTTATGTTTGCAGCACGCAGTTCTGACCTTTCGTTCCCTACACCTTACACAATATAGTACGACATAAATCAAACGAATGTGCAACAATACATCCATTATAGCGATCACAAAAATATTACCACACTATTACATACCATCCTTTACAATATCGGCCTGGTTTATTAAATATTAATCATATTTCCTTGGAGATTTAGTTTGACCTTTTGTGTTCTTTCGCGCGGAAAGATGGTGAACCGGCGGCACACTGCGCGTGCGCGGAGCCGCCATCTTGGAAAGTTCAATTTTCTGCCTGTCACGAAAGAGAAAAAGTCGTCTGAAAACTCGAGTTTTTCCCGCTTTCTTCCAGACTGTTTTAAAACAACCAAAATGCCGATCATAGCGCCGAACATAGACAAGGTGGTGGTCCATCCTCTGGTGCTTCTGAGCGTCGTGGACCACTTTAACAGGATGAGTAAGATCGGGAACTATCGTCGCGTGGTGGGAGTTCTGCTCGGATCGTGGAAAGGCAAAACCACGTTAGACATTTCCAACAGTTTCGCAGGTAAGAAAAGTTTAAGAAAATATTTTTTTCAGGTATTCTTTGGAAAATGTATTCTAACGCTAGAGTCCTACTGAATGTAGAGGGTATATTCGGTATTGATATTATTGTGGTTTGTTTGTAAGGAACCAAAATACCTGTGTCATGATAGAGGGTGGGAGGGGGGCATATAATGGTTTGTGTTTTGGCAAAATTATTGTACATGTACAAAGACACGTTTTCAAGAAAAAAATATAGTGTGAGATACCTGTACCTTGTAACGTGACATGAAAAATTTTTATATTGTTATATCAATGTATCAATTTCTAAGAAAGGAAGAGAAAAACATGAACAGAAGAAGAACTTTCATCGGTAGTTATGTTGTTTTACAATTAATTTGCACTAAAAAAGATAGGCATTCATTCCCAACTGTAATTATCCTTTTTCTTGACCAGTCCCATTTGATGAGGATGAGAAGGAGCAGAGTGTCTGGTTCCTGGACCATGACTTCTTGGAGAACATGTACGCCATGTTCAAGAAAGTCAATGGTGAGTACTTCATTATTCTGATTAGTCCACTTTCAAAAACATTTTGTTTTAATTCTTGAACAATGGGTATCATGTAATTGTAAAGCTGGTGTGTTATGCCGAAGGGTGGTTATACCAGCTACTAGTATACCGATACTGATACAGATCATACACCCTAGTACAGCACTAGATTGCCCAACAAAAAGAATTATTTTCAATCAACATCTACATCTATTTTATACTGGGCCATATGGGGCATCCCGCCCAGGGTTTTGACAGATGTGGCCAGTAGGGTGAGGGTGCCCCGTAAAGTCATAAAAAGAAGCAAAAAAGTAAAGTGATAGTAAAATGGTGTTAATGACTAATAAACAGTTAGTGCTCTGTACATGGCTTCAACGTGTCCAAAGGTGTGATTGTGAATTTTGAAATTATTATTTTTTCAGCTCGCGAAAGAATAGTTGGCTGGTACCACACAGGGCCCAAACTTCACGTAAACGACATCGCGATTAACGACCTGATGAGAAGATACTGCTCTGCCTCGGTCCTGGTGATCATCGATGCCAAACCCAAGGACCTGGGTCTGCCCACAGAGGCTTACATCGAAGTAGAGGAAGTCCATGATGTGAGTATAGGATGAGTATATGTGTAGCTATGTTAGAAATACCCATCTGCAGTCTAAATATTGCAGAACAAAAATTAAGCAACCTGCAATTTTACAGACTAAAAAAATCAGGCTAGGGGTTCAATGGTGTTTAAGAGCTTTTGTGTTTACTACTGAGTGACTCTAAAATATGCAAGTAATTTTGCATGTATTTTTCAAATTGCATGTAAAATGTTTGGCAACATGCAATTTTGTATATGCCATGGGTTTAGATCTGGACTTTCAAGTGTGTATTTACAGGAAGTATTTCTGAATTGCAAAACAAAATTTTGACATTCTATTGCAGAACTTGTTTTAAAATTTGTGGTGATAGGGTAAGTTTGAAGTTTTTTTTGTGTGTGTGTGTTTGCATTGTAGGATGGCACACCGACATCAAAGACCTTCGAGCATGTCCCCAGCGAGATCGGAGCAGAAGAAGCAGAGGAGGTCGGAGTTGAACACTTACTTAGGTACGTCTGAAAACAGCTGCATGGATGTATCAGCAATGCCACCTAGCTATGTCTAGCAGAACTGCAGATTTGTAGGATGACATGGTCACCAGCCTAACTTTTCATTCCAACTTAGGGCTGCTTGAATCTGCAATGATAGTCAAAATTCTTCTTGAAATTCAAATTTTTTCTCTGTTTCCTTCCTCTCCAAACAAATAAGGTCAATGACCAGAACCAGATGTCTGTCACCATGATAACTGTGGTTGGTTACATCATGTTACTATTTTATTGCAGGATTTAGACTCCTGTCTGACCATATATATGATTGTGTTTGAGTAAGAATTGACAGAGTAGACCATATACGAAGGTAAACATTATACATTTGCTTTGCAACTGTTACCTTACTAGTTTAATGTAAATGTTGCACGTCTGGCCAGGGATATCAAGGACACAACGGTGGGTACCCTGTCCCAGAGGATCACTCATACCAACTAGTAATCCTAGTATCTGCCATACATTGTACCTGATACGATTGTTCTGCAATAAACTTTGACTTAACATCAACCCACAGGACAGAGTCAAGTGGCGGGCTGCCATCAAGCCTCAGTTTTGCAGTGCAAGCACGTCTAACCCTCAGAAGACAGGGAACAACAGACAATAAACCAGACAGTGAATGAGTGTGTTGACTTTAACGTGAATGTTTTATGTTTTTCCCTCCAGGGATATCAAGGACACGACAGTTGGCACCCTGTCCCAAAGGATCACTAACCAGCTGATGGGACTGAAGGGTCTGCACTCCAGAATACAGGACATACGCACCTACCTGGACGATGTGGCTGAGGGTGGGTACACTGCAGCAGCGCCTCCTGTCAACTTTGTATCAAAGTGCAGTTAGACTGGCAATATTGTATTAATAAAGTCAGGACTAGGTTTTCTTGCCAAAGACAGTTCATTGCACAGCCATGTTTTGAATTACACATTCTGCAGATTTCTTGCTTCCTATTATGTAGTTTGGTTTAGACCATAGGTTCAGTTAAAAATCCAGTGAGTGGATATTTTTGGGCTGGAAAGCAGTTTAAAACAGCCACAATGTTTGAACTAGATAGATGGTCAAGTCCCTAACTTGTTCTTGTCTAGCTTGATATACACATGTACCATGTTTTCTTTATGTCTCCAGGTCTGTTAACTTTGTTGTATTACATGTATATGAAATTGTGCATGCACAGTTCAAACTATGAACCTACTTATAATATACAGATGTGCTTTGGTGCTAATGTCTGATGTTTCACCCCCCCACCTCCCATGTGTCCAGGTAAGTTACCTGTGAACCACCAGATTGTTTACCAGCTTCAAGACATCTTCAACCTCCTGCCTGACGTCAACCTGCAGGACTTTGTCAAGGTCAGTCACTTCTCAAGGTCACGCAGTAAAAAAAATAAGAAAATTCACTGATGAAGGGAATTGATCAGTTAGTGCCAATATGCCAGAATGAAGTATGTTGTTAAGTCATTAGAGATATGGCCTCTGGACCAAATGGTCCCTGTTCCACTCTATGCAGAGCATAGGGGAGGTGCCCATCTCCATTTCTGTAGCCCTTGGGCGACACACAGTTCTGCAAGGCACTACAACAGGGGGCTGGTCCGCTGGTAGTGCTGTGTGTTTGACCCTCCCATACTCTTTCTCATATGTGCTGAGAGTTCAAATCCCGGCTGTTGTTGCCAACCCTACTTGCATGCCACCGAGGAATAACAATTTATTTATGTGCTGAGAGTTCAAATCCCGGCTGTTGTTGCCAACCCTACTTGCATGCCACCGAGGAATAACAATTCATTTCCCTGCCATATATACAAAGGTTAATCCCTGATAACAGTGTCTCCCTATATGCATGCTCCTTTGTTCCTAGCGTGAAAAGACGTACAATGTTTCTATTGGGGAATAATTAATAAAGATTACCCGCTTGACTAACGACACTTGGTGGAATTCCATCTGTTATCCCACCAGATCTAAACACATTCCTTCATGTGGGGTTTTTAGTTGGATTAACAGCCAGGAAGTGACTGTGATTATGATAACATAGTGTTGCAATGTGTTAGGAGACAACCCCCCATGTCCCCCTGTCCCCTGTGACAGGAAGCTGTCATAGGCACACCACATCTGTATCTTATTAGTTGTGAATAAAGGACTCAGACCACAGCGTGTGGGAGACAGTTCTAGCAGGCAGCCACTGAGTACGGACATCCTTCATAGCGTCTCCTTTCCTAAACCCTACATTGGTGGCCAGCGGTGTGTTGCCGCTTACGAGCGGCCGAACCCGTCCCTAGCCTACGCCATCGTGCTACGCCATGCCTCCTGAATCGCCAGGCGACGATTCCACCCGCCCGACTGCTGCTCGAGCTGCGCTACCATGCCTGCAACCGTCCGTTTAGCCAGCCTGCCGTCGTGCCATGCAGCCAAACGCCTGCCTAGCCAGCCTGCCGCCGTGCCATATCGCTACCCGACCCCACCCGACCGTCGACGTGCCACCGTCCCGTCCACTACACAGCCTGAGCTCGCTGACCGACCACTCGTGCCATGCATGTGTCCAGCCATCTCTAGCCGCCGTCGCCGAGCCCGACACCACGCCACGTGTACAGGACCGTGCGCCCGCTCCTGAGTAGACCACGAGGCCGTCCTTCTGCGTCCGATCGTGCCAGACCAGCCCATGCCGACGAGTGCCGCCGACCTGAAGCCTCCGTGTGCTCCAGCTTCTGACAATGACCATCCGCATGAACTGTTGAACTTCTGCTGTGACCTGAATGAACTCTAAGTACTTGTGCCTGGAATTTCCACCACTGAACTCTGCCTGTGTATAACATCTGCGAACTTTAGCGAGTGAACTCTAGCCGTGTGTAACATCTGCGAACTTTTGTGGTTTTTGAAAGGTATTGTAGCACGCTGTCCTATCTACTATGTTTTGTATTTTGTGTCTTGCGAATAGAAATGCTAGCCGAGGAACTGGTCGATGCCTGCGGGCCGACACTCCTGTGCATTTTCTATGCTGCTTGCCTAAAATGAGCTGCGACTTACGAGTCAACTCTTTTAGGAAGCCTATTGCTCCCCGATCACATCGAAGGCCGGTGTGGCGTCGGATGACTGTTTTTAGATTATTTTGTGCTTGCCTAGATAGAGCTGCGGCCTGCGGGTCAAAACTACTAGGAAGCCTTATGTTTATGTAACTTGTTTGTATGTTTGTGCTCCAAGTACTGGCGCCTTTGAAATCACCAGCGCCCATTTTCACAGCAGTTAGTCCATATGTGCACCGGAAGAATCCATCTGTGTACCGGAAGAATTTAGTATTTTATGGTCCTCCTGAATGTTTACTTATCAGCTTTGTTTACATTATCTTCGGTCAATCACGCCATGACATGTCTTACCGATTTATACCTTTTCTTGTATCTTGTATTCAACTTTGTAAAACCTTGTACAGTATCTTTCGTTCGGGGACGAACGACTTGTGAGAGGGGGCGAGTGTTGCAATGTGTTAGGAGACAACCCCCCATGTCCCCCTGTCCCCTGTGACAGGAAGCTGTCATAGGCACACCACATCTGTATCTTATTAGTTGTGAATAAAGGACTCAGACCACAGCGTCTGGGAGACAGTTCTAGCAGGCAGCCACTGAGTACGGACATCCTTCATAGCGTCTCCTTTCCTAAACCCTACAATAGAAAAGAGGGAAGGAGACAGATTAGGAAGAGAACTATCGCACACAAATCAGAATGGGGTAAAGACAGGTCGTTCTTCAAGATGAACTGTGGGTGTTGCATGTTCTTAAAATTGATCGGTGTAGTTAACAGTAAAGGCTACAGCAAGGAAATTTTATGGATGACATTCCCTGCAGACCCCAAATCTAATGCGAGAGTACAACTTGTTTACCTTCACAGAAGGATAACATATTGTTTTTGTTCTGTTTCTTCATCCTCTTCTTCTCCAATCAAAAAAAGTCAATGACCTGGACTAGATGTCTATCACCATGGTAACTGGTGCTGTAGCAGACAGCCTGTGGTGTTGAGATACATTATGTAGCAAGACAGAACTAGAGTGGCAGCTCACCATATATTATATGTGAATGTGTTTGAATAACAATAAACAGAGCAGTAGTTTGATAGGCTAGGCCAATTGTGAGGGTAAACATATTGCATTTTCTAGCTTTTAATGCCATTCTCCCACTCCCCCAGGCGTTCTACCTAAAGACCAATGACCAGATGTTGGTGGTGTACCTGGCCTCCATGATCAGGTCCATCATCGCCCTTGTTTAACTGAAAAGAGGGCCTACAGGTTTCAGAATTATAAATTATAATTTTTGTTTTCCTCTGTCCCCCAGGCGTTCTACCTGAAGACCAATGACCAGATGTTGGTGGTGTACCTGGCCTCCATGATCAGGTCCATCATCGCTCTACACAACCTCATCAACAACCAGCTCGCAAACCGGGACGCCGAGAAGGAGGGAACGAAAGAGAAGAAGGATGACAAGAAAGACGACAAGGACAAAGACAAGGATAAAGACAAGAAAGATGAGAAGGACAAGGAGAAGGATAAGGATAAGGAGGAGAAGAGTAAAGACAAGAAGAAGTGATTCTTAAAGTTATAGATATTTTGTTTCTACGTTTCATAGAATTGTTCATAAATGCCACTGGTCACTTTATTTCATATGGAAAGACTTTTGAGAAATTTTGAATTCCTACCTAAATTTCATAGCAGAATATCTCTATGTACATTATGATGAGAATTGTCTTAATGTTAACCAAAGCATATTGTTTCTGAACATGGGGAAAGTCTACTGTCCACATAGTAACAACTTGAAATGCCTATGACTTTCTAGGTATCAAATGACCGGTGTTTGTACCCTGTGAAGTTAAGAGGAAAAACTTTATCTTTTTGTTATTATCAAGGATGTCTGAAGATCTTTCCTCACAACTATCAGTATGAAATAAAGTGATTTGTATTGAAGATTTACAAGTTGCAGTTTAGGGGATGGGGGGAGGGGTCAGGTAAACTTGTTATGGACAAAGTCATCCAGTCTGTCTTCTGCAGGTGCCCATGAATAAAATGAGGGAAATAAATAAAAAAAAACTTCTAAAAAGTCTTGTCATTATTCTTTTATTATTTCTTTTATTTACAGTATGTCAGTATGTGTTTGTGTGTATGTACGTTTCAGCCATTCCCATTATACACAATGCAGCGTTGCCATACTTCCTCAGACGCTGCCACACATAAACCAACCAACACCAGATCAGAAATCACCTATCAGACCATCTTCCCCGCCACACCACATTCGTTTTAAACCACGCGGTTCCACCAAACGACCTGTCACACTTAAACCCTAATCTTCAAGTAGAGGTTGATGGGGGAAGATCGTTACCTTTTTATATGTGCCCCGTTTTTAAATTTTGTCGCTACTATGGTGGGGATAGCGACAAAAAAAGTTCAGTCAGTTCAGTTCATCCTTCAAGAGACACCATGTACTGTCTCCACAAGTTTTGGAGACAAAAAAACGGGGCATATATAAAAAGGTAACGATCCCCCCATCAACCTCTGCTTGGAGAGTATCGAACCCCGCCGAGAACCTGACGACAATAACAAAGAGAAAAGGCGGGCGACAGACGGATTGTTTAATTACATTTCTCCCGATCGCAGCTAGCTAACAGATGTTCCGTTAACGAGATAACAGCTACATGACGTCAAGTCGAAGGGTCGCTCGAGCGGGTTTGCGTCACCGGGCAATTATTCTACAGAATGGAAGTTATGGGAACACAAAGACCGTATCGCGGCCGCCATCTGTACCCGACCCGGTAACGACTCGGCGACAGGACGTAACTGGAAAAACGGGTGGCAGTGACGCATAGAGAAGGGGGGGGGGGTCATTGAACCCGGTTGGTGTTTTCAAATTCCACTGCGAAACTTTTGTTCCGTCGATTTTTCGACCGTCTCTTCTTGCTGTTTTCAACATTTCAATAGCTAAACTTTCTTCCCGCGAGTTTTCGGCCGTCTCGTTACTAAGACCTTCTTCAGGCTAGAGTGACCAATACCTTGTGGCACGTGACTTTGGGTCAAAACTACACGAGCCAGTTTGCGTCATTATTCGACGGAATGGAAGTTATGGGAACACAAAGACCGTATCGCGGCCGCCATCTGTACCCGACCTGGTAACGACTCGGCGACAAGACATGACTGGAAAAACGGGTGACAGTGACGCATAGAGAGGGGGGGGGGTCATTGAACTCCAATTCCACCGCTAAACTTTTCGGCCATCTCTTCGAAATTCTTGCTGTTTTCAACATTGGAAGGAATTATCCAAAATAAAGGGAATAGTATACCAGGGGACATTTTGTGACCTACGGGTGCGGCAAAATGTACTCTAGTGGACCAACTCCCCTGGCATGTTATCTCTCCATTTGGCCAATTTCTACTCTTTCCAGCCGCCTCCCGAAACCTGGTAGAGGCTATTCATTTTTGCAATCCAAAAAGTCTGGTATACGTAGAACTCCGCCCCCCTTGCGCATACATAGTTCGCCAAGCTTTAATAATCTGTAATGGCCATGGCTATCCAAGGTGGTATTTGTGTAACGTTATAACTTAAGGCAAATTATAGTATCTGGCCATTTTCTACTATTCATTTTCAGCAGTCCAAAAAGTCTGGTAGAACGCACAGGTTTATACTACAATGATAGATAAAAAGTAGAAACTGTCCCCTCCCCTCCTTGCGCATGCATAGTTCGCCAAGCGAAGTTGCTTTCCAAGACGGTTGAACCACCTTCCAGACGCGGCCTGTTCCATTATTCGTTATTTCCCGCTAATCCGCTACCAGCAGTTTCGCGTCTTCAGAAGAAGGAAATTACCAGCGGCCTAAACCCGGGCCCATCTCTGGGGTACGGCCATGGCAAGGAAATAGTATGGATGACATCCCCGCAGACTCTGATGCAGTATGGCGAAAAAAAACAAGGCGGGCCAAAAAATCAATATTATTTCAATTTTCAAATTTTTAGGTCATACGCCTTGTTATTGAGGTGAGAAAACATGATACTAGTATCACAACCAAACAGATCTTTTATTCTTGTATCCAACAGTATTACCTGTCCTTGTAGATTTGAGTACACTCAAGTTTGCTGGATCCCTGATGGTGTCCGAACCGATACTCATTTACAACATATTTTCCTATTTTCGGCATGTTGACCACCGTCAGAGGGCAAACAAAGTTGTTGTTTTTTTCAAAATCAGGGGAAAATTAATGCGCGCGCTGATGTCAGCCGTAAAAAGTACTTGCTATGGCCTTATCTCCAGTCTAAACCCCGTCCCATCTCTGGGTAATGAACGCACAGATTTACAGATACTCCGCACGGCGCTCGACCCACTTTCTTACAGTCATAAATTCTGCACGCGAACAGATTTCGGTTAGAGGCCTCGTTTTCTGCATGCCTGGGGACCGGCTCCAAGGTTCAACATTTTTACATCAGGCAATTTTGCTTCCACAAATCGTAGTTAACATACTAGTACTGTCATTTGCATTGTATTGTATTGTATTGTATTGTATTGTATTGTATTGTATAACTGCTATGTATTGCATTGTAAACACGGACACTAGGACAATTAGTATACATGTACAATGTTGTATCACTAATTGAGATTCAAGTTTATTACCAATAAGCAAAGAACCAATATAATTTTTTTACTTCATTTGAATTACCACAGTACAGCACAAGTAGGGCGCAGGCACCACGCATTAGATATCACCGAATATTTCACATATTGCAAATACTGACTTATTATTACTGTACAACATTGGAAACAAAAACAATGCAGCGAATACAATCTCAAAAGACACATTAGTAAACATTCATTCTCCGTGAAGAGTCTGAAATTGAAAAGAAAGCCTCACAGACGGAGACTTTGTTAAAGAAAAGTTTCTTTTCATCGTTTTTGAAAGGATCCGGCGGAGCGAAAAATCAAATGGCACGATTCATCGGCTCTGAGCTTTCAGAGTTTCCGGGTTTCCCAGAAAAGGTTCTTGTCGAGTTTACTTCAGTGGAATAAGCAGACTCCAGTGGAATAAGCAGACTCTGGGCCCTTAAATCAGATCTATTCTGAGGATTTCGTTAACAGGTTTATGCAACACATGTTATATAAGGTCTTTTTTCTAGGTAAAAACCTTCGCACGTCAGAAAAGTTCAACTTCTTGAACTATGTACGGGTAATAGAATTGCTAACGGGTCAGACAGTCCATAAAAACGGCATCTTCCGCTCATAATGTGTAGTCATCAAAAGTTTATGCGTGTTCGTGTGTGTAGGTTTCTTTTTTAACATGTTTGTATGCGTTTGAGTGAATGACTGAGTGACTGTGTGTGTGTGTGTGTGTGTGTGTGTGTGTGTGTGTGTGTGTTTGTGCGTGCGTGTGGGAGAGAGAGAGAGAGAGAGAGCGAAAGAGAGAAATAAAGCCATGGACACTGGGAGAAAAACACTCCACTATCCACTCTCCAAAAATATCCTCCTTTCATCTCCATTCCGTAATTACAGATACATGTGTACCAGCAAAGAGAGTTTGCACAGCTGGCTCCCGTCATTACCATCAAAAGGTACGTAGTCACACAACAGAAGATGTACTTTTCTTTATTTGGACATCTCTTCTCCTTCTCCACTGCAGTCCTACTGTTTGAATGTTTGAACACCTGTCGCGCCACCGCCCCCCCCCTCTGACCATCAGAAGTACTTTTCTTTACTTGGACATCTGCTCTCCGCTTCGCTTCGCCTCTGCAGCCCAACTGTTTGAACACCTGTTTCCCACCCCCACCCCGCTCTGACTGTCAGAAGTACTTTTCTTTATTTGGAGATCTTCTCTCCTCGCCTCTGCAGTCCTGCTGTTTGAACACCTGTCTCCCCAGCACCGGTGCAATATTTTTCGTTTCGTTTTTCGTTTATCTTAATAGCTCAATCAGGTAGAGTGCTCGCTTTGTAACCGGGAGGTCGTGAGTTCAAACCCCGGCCGGGTCATACCAAAGACTTAAAAAATGGTACACACTGCTCTCTCTGCTTTGCACTCAGCATCTATGAGAAAGAGTATGGGAAGGTGAAACACGCAACACTACAAGCGGACTAGCCCCTTGCTGTAGTGCTTTCACAACTGTGTGGCCCAAGGGCTACAGAAAGGGAGATGGGCACCTCCCCTATGCTCCGCAAGGAGTGGAACGGAACCTTCTCCCCAGCGGGGACTGTCAGAAGTACTTTTCTTTATTTGGACATCTCCTCCGCTTCGCCTCTGGTGTTTGAACACCTGTCTCCCAGGACACACACCCCCCCCACACACACACACGCTCTGCCTGTCACGCGGTGGTTTGTAGTTAGTCCAGCCCACGCACAACATTACCCCACTCGGCTCCTCCCACCTGCGAGGGGAGAGGGTTTGATTTGGCGTCGGCGGTTCCCGTCCGTCAGCTGCATAGCCTGGGTACCAAACCTTTGGTCGGCTTGGCGGTAATCTTTCTTCCCCGGCCTTTGCCAAGCACAGGCGAGTTATACCACGGACCTATCTTTCTCCAGCTGGTTTCCCTGTCTCCGCTGACTTCCTGTATTACGCTTAGTCTTCTGTTGCCGCCGACCCAAAGTGAGCGAAGAAACCTAAAACCTCCCCGGCCCGAACCGCTCTCAGCGCCGAAGGGATAGCGCTGACCTCACGGTGGTCTGGTTATCCAGGCTAGCAGCTGCCTGTACTTTCCGCGAACGGTTTGAAGTCGTAGGGAGAGACCGGACGGACCCCCCCGAGGCGCGCGCGATCACCCGCAGCGCTGAGCAACAACCCACCAGACAATCATCCTACGGCGGGATGGCACGGCTGGTTAACAACCACTGAGGTTTCAGTACCACGGAGAGCAACAGCACGCCCCGAGAGGAGCAGGCAGGGAAGGTAAGGACCCGCGCGCTCTCCACGCGCTCTCAATTAGCGTCGTTTCACGGAAGGGCGCTTTTTCTATCCCCTTTGGCGACGGCAAGCCTTAGATAGGAGTGTTTTTGTCACGAGTATTGGTTTTTAAGTGTGGGATCGTGTAGCCTGTAGACGTCGGTTATACTTTTATCACAATAACATCGTGAAAGCAGAGGGAGCGCATTTGGTAAACGGTCGTCTTTTGGACTGAAATATCACCTTTGGCTGCAATGTGTGTTTTCTTTGCTTTTGCTTCTTTGTTGTTGTTCTTTTGGTTGTTTATTTGTTTCCGTTGCTTTGCCTTTCTGTCCTTGTTTGTTTGTTTGTTTGTTTGTTTCTTTGTTGTTCCAAAGTATTTGTATATATTGTCGTGCACGCCTTTGAAACAGACTTTGTTGTTTCGAAAGCTAGCAAGAAAACGTTGTTCTGCATTGCCTAAGCCTCATCTCAACTTGCAGATTTGCAGGCGACGTCGTCCAGCCATTTCTTCGGACATTTGAGAAACGCCGACTTCGCCCGACCAACCCCGACTTCGCCCGACCAACGCCCGACTAATCCACGACTCCACCCGACCGACGCCGATCCTGCCCGACTGTACCGGTACGCCCGAGCGACCCTACGGCTACCTTCCGGCCCGATCACAGGTATGTCACGAGTTGGGATTACGACGTGATCCTCGCCATTACCCCTCAGCCTCCTCACTTTGGTGACTCAAGATATTACATCCAAACCATCTTCATTTGTGCTAAGAGGTTTAGTACAGTACAGGTGGCGGAAGAGATACGGGAGAGCTTATTGCAAGTCTGAGTCACAGATATAATTGCGATTGCGGAACGATAGAGGAGGGTGAGGAGTACGGATGAGTTGAATATTCAAAGCGCAGTGTTGTAGAACAGACAGTACTAACAGTACAGACAAGCTCGCGCGCTGAACAAAAACTACGCCGGGCCAGTTTACGCTGAAGAAACAGGTAAGGCGCTTTGGTAAATGCGTTGGTGCGATGTACTTAAGTTAGGCAGATATTTCTGTGACTGCGATTGTTGAGTTTCTTTGCTAGCTATACAGTATGTTCCTAGATTCAATTCTAGTTTTTAGAAGAATTTCAAAAGAGACGCTGCAATACTATAGCCAGGCTACCACACGACAGCATTTTGTATGGTGTAATAGGAAAGTGTATATGTGCTGTTCTGGCAGGTGGCTAACTCAATACCTCCATTCTTACTATTACGTTACATCTCACAATACAAAATAGATCAAGAAAATAGATACGTTCTTGAGAAAATCTATCACGTTGCTTGGTGTATTTTGTATTGTGTAATGTTCTATCTGGATTTATTGCTATCATTGCCTTTCTGAGGTCGCCCCCTTTTGCCTGGATGTCTCACCTTCATCGACGCAACATACGTCTGTTATCTTTATGGTGGCCATAACAGGCCCTCTGCAATTATTTGTCACTTTATTTTACTCCTTTCCCGTCCGATATCTCTGTCCCGTAACGGCCGCAGCCATCTCCAAGTTCGTGACCGATCGTCGTCTGGATGTGAAGCGATTTCCTATTTCCCGAAGTGCTAACCTCCGCTGTGTCTACACGGTATAAAATCGCTGTCCCATCCGTAACCGATAACCGTTAGCAGCCCGCAGATCGTACTGAAGAGACACCCGCAGAGTTCGCGATCACATGCCCGTCTTATCGCTGCAGCCCACTCCTTGTCTACCTAACCTGTGTCCTCCACGTTGTTATATTGCGGATTTACATTTTATTTCAATTTGTTCCCACTGCTTGCTTTTATTGTTGATCTACATTTACGTTATAAAATGTTCTTGTTTTATTAATTGTTAAAAATTTATGTTGCAATTTGTTTCCCTTGTTGTTTTACTATTGGTTTATAAGGTTGATTACATGGTGCTCTACTTACTTTAGGATTCACAATTTCCTTAATATATCATTTAGTTGATTCACCTATTGT
>NW_017804109.1:1224847-1232776 GCF_001625305.1 Branchiostoma belcheri
GTTATCATCGGGAATCAGAGCGTAGACAGGTTCTTAACTCGCGCCACCCCGCCGCGATATCTCCTGCTGCAAACCCGTCCCGAATCGGCACGCAGGCTCCTAACGACTGTTTTATGTGTGCTGATGAGGCTCTAATCTGTTACGGATGTCCCCCCTCTCTTGTAATACGCTGTATGTTTATCTTGTAATGTGTGTGGTTTGTCTCACATCTTATCCTGTAGGTTTTATCCAATGGCGCCGTTAACGTACATTGTATTAGTGTATCACATACAGAACGGCGCCACCGTGTATTTTCTTGTACTCTGTGTTTTACTTTCAATATCAAGACAGATGAATAGTTAAAAGGCTCTTCATGAAACCCCGCTGCGCTTCAAACCTATTAGGGTCTACCAGGCTTCGGAAGCAGCCGGAAAATGTAGAAATTGGTCAAACAGGCAGACAACATGCCAGGGGAGTTTGCCGCTCTGTCCAGCCGCTTCTGAAGCCTGGTAGAGGCTATCATGATAATCCTCAAGCAGATCATTTGGTGGCTGCAAGACAGTATCCATTGATAGGGGAGTTGGCCCGCTAAATGAGTAGAGTTTGCCGCTCTTTCCAGCCGCTTCTGAAGCCTGGTAGAGGCTACAAACCTATCCCTACGCGGCGTGTATCTCTGTGTACCGTAACACCGCCAGATTAAACGATGTTTAAATCATTTACGCGAAAGGGACCTCCTGGCGTTGCCGCGTTACTGTTTGAGGAAAAAACAACCAGCATGCGAGGTCATGCGAGGGTACGTTTGCTGTTCAATGTGGTGACACGATGGATAACTCTCACTTCTGAAGAAAAATTTTCCGTATCTTTTTAGAGGCGTAGAGGTTTTGATTTGTTGTTAGCCACTCACTGCGTCTTTGATACAGCATTGGACCGCCTTTTACATACGTGTCTTCATGGTCAAGTCCTTTCTGGTGAGTTCTTGAGATGCTATGCCCGAAGAATTGGTGTGAAATAGAGCTTACCAAAACAATTGTGATCCTGAGCCTACGGAGAAAGTCGACCTGAATCCCGGTCAACCCTAAATGGACCTAGATCTCGGATCTACCGGCGCTATTGTATCCAGAACCGTGCCCATCTAGTTCTGTGACTGAATGGGTTAGGGTTAGAGTTAGGATCAGGCACGGTTTTGGACAGTCTCCTCGTACCCAAGAACGTAGATATTCCCAAGGCACGGTTATGGATGCCTAACCCTAACCCATTCAGTCATAGAACTAGATGGGCACGGTTCTGGATACACCGTGCCTGAGCATGGTTATGAGTAAAACACGGTTCTAGATACGCGTGGACTGTCCAGGACCGTGCCTTAGGATGATTCTGGATAAAGCACGGTTCTGGATACGCGTGGACTATCCAGGACCGTGCCTGAACATGGTTCTTGGTATAACAGGCGCTAAGCCCGCTCCTCCCCAGTCTAACCCAAGCTAACGTTAACCGCATGCCGAGAGCCGGCCTGTGTTCGGGCCCGCTGGAGCGCCTAAGCCCGCTTTAGCAGATAATAAATCGGTTGTTGACAGTGACCACCAGGCTTTGCTACACCAAATCCTCTTACCCCCCTCACAAGCATATTTTCTGCTTTAGCGGTTCCCCCTGATCCCCTATAGATAGCCTCTCCTCATCTCCTCTGCGTCTTTCTGCTCACACTATCGTGCCCGTTCAGCCGGAAAGTTGCGCGGTTTTCTCCCCTTCTGTAATTCCGACTCTTCTTGCTCATTTCCTGTTCACGCCTTCTCCGAGCGTCACCACCGTCTTCGAGTATGAACTTCAATTTCCACCTTCTTATAATGTAAGACGTAGCGACGCTTCGTCGGAGGAGGTAAAAGAAAAACGTCTTTAAGTATATCAATCAAGACGAAGGATGGGGTGTAGTGTTAAATACAGCCCTGCCTAACAAATGTACCTATAGCTAAATGCAAAAGAGATGACAACGCTAAATATTGTATATACACATGTTTCATAACAAACTGTAAACCAAAACTCTCAATTTTCAAGCACAGACTAAATCAAATTATAGAAATAGACGATAATGAACAATGGGAACATTTTATGTGATATCATTATATATAGACAATCCCCAGATAATGTTACCTTAAAAACTGTCCTTGATGTATCATCCCACACGATTGTACATGTATGTCAACTATGTATATCTTTTTAATGTAACATTGTGAATATTAATAAAGTTTGATAAAAAAAAAAGAGATGACAACATACGAAAAATTGAGTATTTATTGACTTCCTTACCGTGGATGTAAAGTATTATGATAGAACCTAGCAACATTGCCAGTGATTTGTGAGCTTAATTAATAGTTCATTGCGAATTCGTGCCCGAGGGCCAGTTGCAAGTGAATAAGAGATAATAGAAATAATTGATATAAATACACAAATACATGTGAGACAAACAACAAGGATCACACTACGTTGCTTGTGTACAGTAAGGTCTTCTCTAGATTCCTTAGTCCTTACCCTTGAACACTGTCTTCTATCGGTTGTTTAGCCTAGAAAAGTATTCTATCAAGTCTTCTCACGTCTTCTCCGTGCGGGTTTCCTTCCGCGCGCTATGCGACGCCTGCTCTCTGCTGCGGAGAACTCATTACCCATTCTGGAGAAGTTAGCGCGCGCCATGATAGCCCCCCCCCCTCCTCCTAATCCCGTCTCTTTACCAACTGGAGGCCGGCCCGTGCAAAACTCATTTCCCCCACTTCGGGCGGATTTTCTTATTTACTCTCCCGGCAGGACTATCGCTTGTCCGCCCGGATCCATCTCCGGCACAGCCCCGCCTGATGTACTGCGGCTTAGCGGCGATGACGCAAAGACGACTCTGCGAGCGATCAGCTGCGTGATTGGAACTAATTGTGCCATTCGGCGATTGCGTCAATGGGGAGCAGCGGATCACAGGACCCGGGGAACGGGCACGGAGAGATGTAATGTAAAATTGAAGAGCCGAGAAGTTATTCACTGATCCGCCATTACGATTCGAATCGTCGAAAATCACGGGGTAGGCTTTGGTATAGTCCTAGGGATGGGACAACGTAGAAAATGGAAATTTGGCAAAACTGGCCTCTCGTAGATATGAAATGATGGCCCATATACAAATAACTAGTCGTACATCACTGCGTATCTAAGAATTGTAAATTGAAGATCCGCCCTTACGATTTGAATCGCCGAAAATCACGGGGTAGGCTTTGGTGTAAGAGACGGGACAGTGTGTGCAAAATTACCGAGTCCTTCGGAATGCGGTCGGCAAAACTGGCCCCTGGTAGATATGAAATGATGGCCCATATACAAATAACTAGTCGAAGAGCACTGCGTATTGTTGGGTTTGTAATCTATTGAAGGGCCGCGAAGTTACTCACTGATCCGCCCTTACGATTTGAATCGTCGAAAATCACGGGGTAGGCTTTGGTATGGTCTAAGGGATGGGACAGCGATTGAGAACAGAAAAATTGGAAAATTACCGAGCCCTTTGGAATACGGTCGGCAAAACTGGCATCTCGTAGATATAAAATGATGACCCGTATACAAATAACTAGTCGTGGAGCACTGCGCATTGTTGGATTTGTACTCTTAAGAATTGGCAAATTGAAGGGCCGCGAAGTTATTCACTGATCCGCCATTACGATTCGAATCGTCGAAAATCACGGGGTAGGCTTTGGTATGGTCTAAGCGATGTGACAACGTCGAAAATGGAAAATTACCGAATCCTGCAGAATTCGGTCGGCAAAACTGACATCTCGTAGATATGAAATGATGGCCCATATACAAATAACTAGTCGAAGAGCACTGCGTATTGTTGGGTTTGTAATCTATTGAAGGGCCGCGAAGTTACTCACTGATTCCGCCCTTACGATTCGAATCGTCGAAAATCACGGGGTAGGCTTTGGTGTAAGAGACGGGACAGTGTGTGCAAAATTACCGAGTCCTTCGGAATGCGGTCGGCAAAACTGGCCCATGGTAGATATGAAATGATGGCCCATATACAAATAACTAGTCGTGGAGCACTGCGCATTGTTGGATTTGTACTCTTTAAGAATTGGCAAATTGAAGGGACGCGAAGTTACTTACTGATCCGCCATTACGATTCGAATCGTCGAAAATCACGGGGTAGGCTTCGGTATAAGCGATGCGACAGGGAGTATGAGGATAGAAAATGGAAAATTACCGAGTACTCCGAAAACTGGCCCCTCGTAAATTTAAAATGATGGTCCATCAGACGAATTACTAGACGTAGAACTCTGCGTATTGTTGGGTTTGTAATCGAGGAATTGGTAAGTAAAGGATAACTATCAGTTTTCTAGAGTTTGATATTTAAGATAAAAAGGGCCATGAGTGGTTTAGTGCCTTCCAACTCACGTTTGAACGTGAAGGACGCGTGATTTGGAGCTCGTGCACTATGAAACAGAAATGTGGCCTGATCTCGTTTTAGCTGACTGAAAAGCCCCTCTTTCACTGGTCCTAACAACAAGAAGGAGGCACGTAGTTCAATATAAAGCCTTACTGTGAGAGAGATGAGTGGAGCGCCGCACTTTTAGGTTTCAGGTCGAATTCTGTGCCCACTCCAACAGACGCTTCGAGTGTTGGACAGAGTGGGTATCGCCGGTCGGAATTACTTAGCCAGGGCCCTTCAACTCGCTATACTATGGGACACAAAAAGTTGTAGTAACAAATTCATATTTCTCGTTTAGTTGTCACTTGTGTGTCTTGCCGCATGCATTTAACCTACAAATCAATGAAGAAGTGGGTAATATCGTGTTCAAATGCCTGCACAGGAACGAAAATTTGGGTAAGTCCCAATCCTTTGTAGTTAGTGTTGGAAATTGAAACTTAGTCTTTATTTCATAATGACTTGTACCAAAACAGATGGACTTTCATGCTAAATTGTATCTTTTTTATACATTTACCTCTTCCCTTATGAAAATCGTCCTGCAGGCCGATTCGAGCTTTGCATGAATAAACGAAGGTCTACCGTTTACGAAAATCTCCACATTTACCCTTTGAAAGTGCAGATGATGTGGAATTACGCGGCCCACTGGGCACCCCTAAAATGTCACCCGTGTTTGATGGCAACAACTGAGAGTCAACTGAGTTGCTCCGTTCCCTCTTGGTCTTTCGGAACAGCGTTTTTTCCTGACTTTATATACTCATGGCAGACACCGCCTTTTCATGGCAGTCTTTACCGTCCGTCAGCCTGAATACCAAACACATCGCGGAGTAACCTTCATCACAGCTGCAGATCGAGCGATGTTACTAGTACATGCCGCGTGCGTCTAGTGACTAGCAAGCCTGTTTCGCGATCGCAGCTGGGTCTATCGTAGAGTGGAACTCGTTGCCACCAAGCACGGTTGGGGCATCCTCACTAGAAAGCTTTCAACAATGGAAAAAAAAAAGAAAGAAAATACAATGATATAACAAACCACGTCTAACATACATAACGTACATGTACATTTTACAACATACGCGGTAGTAGTTTTGCTGGGTATAATTGACTAGGGGAGTTTGGCCACCGTAGAGTTCATTTGCCTTCGGAGAGGGAAACTACAGACTGAACCACCAGGCCACAGGCCAACCGTCTTCGTCTTCTTTGACGTTAGAGAAGCAAAGACTCTGGTAGATACCGAGATCCTTCTCCCTCCAATAAGTCCAGTAACAATTTAAGTCCATATCTTGTAAAGATGCCAGTCTTAAGTTGCGTTGCAATCCAACCATTTCCCCACATAACATAGCAGAAATGAAGAGAAACTTCAACTCCCAGTTGTTGCACCGGACCTCACCTCAGCTGCCCTCTCTAGAGAGATGAAACATGTGTTCCTGTACCTCCCTCCGCGCGATTAGCGGCTTAACGTGCATCACTTCTCGGCGTGTTATCTCCAGAACTTCTGACGGACCCAATCACCCACTGACACCTCAGGTTATCTCTGCTGGGGAGTAAATCCTCTCCAAGGTTCCCTTAGCCCTTTATCTGCACATATGTCAGACCCAGAGAGCCGGAGGGGAGGGACGGGGGTGTTGGACAGACCGCCGGTTTAACCTCCCGATTTTCGCGGATGTGCTGCAAGCGTAGTCTCCACCAGACTCCTTTGCAGGCTAAATACACATGTAGTCACGCGTTCAAGTACCAGAGTTATCAACCAAGGATTAAGGTGTTCAAAAACTGTCGATACTATACTACTAAAGCCTCTCCAAGGTTCCCTTAGCCCTTTATCTGCACATATGTCAGACCCAGGTAGCCGGAGGGAGGGACGGGGGTGTTGGGCAGAATGCCGGTTTAACCTCCCGATTTTCGCGGATGTGCTGCAAGCATGGTCTCCACCAGACTCCTTTGCAAGTTGATGTAGTCACGCTTTCAAGTACCGGAGTTATCAACCAAGTATTAAGGTGTTCAAAAACCGTCGATACTATACTACTAAAGCCTCTCCAAGGTTCCCTCAGCCCTTTATCTGCACATATGTCAGACCCAGAGAGCCGGGGGGAGGGACGGGGGTGTTGGGCAGGACGCCGGTTTAACCTCCCGATTTTCGCGGATGTGCTCCAGGCGTGGCGCGGGGAGGACTATGAGGATGTCTCCGTAGCAGGCTTATACAAGTTATAGAACTGGAGGTTTGGTGGTCTTCGGCTGTTTTCTGATTAGCCCAGTTCTAAAACCGGGGGTAATTCAACCAGGCCAGCTATGTTGCCTGTATGCAATCAGAAAATAGCACATAAAAGCTCCCGAAGACCATGAAGACCCCCAAAACCCATGGCATGATATGGAGGCTAGATGTCTTATGGTTAGTGCTAGAGTCTTGTCTCCACCAGACTATTATAAACAACGTGGGTTCAAAAAGAGAGAGTAAAATTTAGCCAATATGGGAGGAGTTTAGCCAGCGTAGGGTCTAGTTGCCCGCGCAGTTAAGAGGAGGAAATTAACCCTCCCGTGGACTGACTCTCCTGGCCAACTATTTCCCTTTTTTTACCGAATTCCAGGATCCGTACCACCGTAGGAAGGCCTGGTGGATGTTAACTAGGACTAGTGTATCTGAGTTGTGATCATGTGTCATGGTTAGTACTAGGGCCAGTTAAACTGGATACTACAAAGGGTTACAGCCTTTATGGTCGCGTTTAAGGCCTCAAAAAATGTTAGCCTCCACCGGGACTTCCTAAAGAAGATTAGGATGGTAGAATTTGGGAAAAAATTTGGTCCGACTGGCAAGGGGAGTGCCACTTGAAGCGTTTAAATGATACCAGTACAAGAAAGCCCGATAAAAAACGCACGTCAAATATAAGCCTAAGCCCAAATCTCTGCTTGGAGATAAGGAAGGTCGCACAATCTGTTAGCTGGTGTGTTACGCCGAGAGGCAGTTATACAGGCTGTATAGATACAGATACATGTAACTTTCGAAGCAACCGAGCAATAATGTGAAGAGCGAAGAAAAACAGATTACGGAAAACTTAAGCGCCAGCGCCCCTAGAAGAGAATCTGTAATTGATAGATCCAATTAACGGTAATCAAGATCTTGTAGGTTTAATTATCCGCCTGGCTGCGCGGCGTGCGCGATGTTTACCCACAGAGGGGAGAAACCCTGGCAACGGGCCAGCATGACGACAAGTCTCCGTACAACCTGCGCTGCGCTCAGGTGGTAACTTTCTTTCAGCGCGAATATAAACAACGTAGGGTCGTGTGGCGTAACGGTAGCGTGTTAGGATCGAAACCAAAAGGTCCTGGGTTCGAATCCTGCCATGTCGTGTTTCTTGGAAAAGGCACTTTACACGACTTTCCTCACTTCACTCAGGTGTAAATGAGAACCTAGCTTTGCAGTAAAACTTTTTAAAGCCAGCTGGTAACTGGCCCAGACGATTTTTACGACTAGAAGTTCTCGCCGACCAATTGGCAGCGTATTTTTTTTTTTTTTTTTTTTT
>NW_017804109.1:1232796-1277811 GCF_001625305.1 Branchiostoma belcheri
AGACAAGGTGGTGAGGTACTCTAGCTATAGCTAATTTTAGCCTCACCACCAAACATAGAATACAATTACAATACATAACAAAAAACAGAGAACAGCAAGTGGGTGGGATGGGTCGTTAAATAGTACAAAGAAATGTTTAGTAGGCTATATAATAAATCAATCGAGTACAAACCGTTTGGTGTCAACAATATAAGTTTGAGTGGTTAGCAAGATATTACAGTTTGTATCATAGTATAAATCAGGTAATCCTCTAAGTAAAATATCACATAACAATTGTTCAGACATATTGAAAACATCAAAATCAAAGCCAGCGTATTGTTGGTACAAAAATAAGGGGACTCCTTACCTAGCTTGCTTGAGCTAACAAAGAAGAAGAATATGCTAAGAAATGGAAATAAATGTCAATATCTGACAGATTCCCTTGTCCAGAATATTTCTGTAGCCCTGAAATCGCATTGGATGCCTTCGATGCCATCTAATCTAACACTAACACGCACGCTCTATTCCACTGCCCTTGGACCACCTCTGACATTAAAAGTTGCAGCCGGCTTGCAGTTTGCAGACCGTGTGTGTTGTGTGCGGCTGTATGTTCTGATTTGGCGCTGATATGAGCCGTCGTTCACGCGCCTACGGGCAGACCGTCACCCGACCTGACCACGAGTCCGTCCTAAATCCCCACACGTCAATACTTTACACCACGATAACCTCGTCTATATATAGTCTCCACCAGACTCCTTTGCAGGCTGAATGAATAGTAGAAATCGGCCTAAAAAGAATGCAGGAAAACAGGACCCGGTCAACTCCCCCGGCCAGCTATATTCTTTGTAGGCCGATTTCTACTATTTGTTATTATTTTTGGTAGAGGCTACCCCGCCCCCTCCGCGCTCGGCACACACAAAGAAATCTCGGCTGCCGAAACTGGTGGCATAATCTCCAAGCAGATTCGGTGGGGCAGGGGGACTTTATGTTGGCCGCCTGTATCCAACCTTCGCCCCACGAATCTGCCGCAGAACGGAAACCTCAAACCTTTCAATCTAATCACTCTGACACATTTTCGGCTATTTTCAACTAATGTAATGCGAACGTTGGATACGGCTGCAGGCGGCCAATGGATACAGGACCCAATATCAGAGTTATCATCACTAGAAAGCTTTAAACAACTCCTGCAATCAAATGTGCAAAGATTGAGTGTAACAAGTCGTTCGGTGTGATATAGCTAGCTGCCGCCGCGCCGCGTGCCTGCGAAGCTGGTGTGCTACGCCGAAGGGCTGTTATACCGGCTATACCTATACAGATACAGATACAGGACCCCAGCATAAAGTCCCCTTGCCCTACCGAATCTGCTTGGAGATTATGCCACGGATGAGCGGACGCGATGACGCAAGTCGCGGCGAAGTGGATCCGCAGATGAAGTGGGGGCCAATTTCTACTATTTGCAGCCGCCTCCCGAAGCCTGGCAGAGGCTCCACACGCAAAAAGAGATCGCTGCAGCCGAGACTACTGCCACGGAGGAGTTGGTCCGCTAGAGAGTAAAGTTTGCCGCAATCTCGGACCAGCGGGCCAACTACCCCGGCAGGCTATCTCTCTATTTGGCCACTAACGTGACTTTCTACTCTTTCCAGCCGCCTCCCGATGCCTGGTAGAGGCTAACCCTACCCCCCTTCCCGCGATCGGCGCTCGAAAAAAGACCGAGACTGTTGGCACGGTTGAGCGGACGTGATGACGCAAGTCGCGGCGAAGTGGATCCGCAGATGAAGTGGGGGACAATCATTCCTCCGCCCCCGCCCGAGATTCAAACCACCCCGATCAATTTGGCTAATATTCCACCCAAGTCGCCTGCATGCAAACACGCCACGCCGTATAACAATGGGCCAGGCAGTCACGGGACTAACCTGCGGGTTCTAATAATCATTCTTCCTAACAGTCTTACCTTCAATTACACCTTGAAAGCCGCAGCGGGTTTTTGTGAGGAAGATGCTGGGGTAAGATTACGGGTTACCGCCTCTCTGCCTTTCAGATGCGGTCTTCTCTCTTTCTCTCCTCTTGAGTCAACGAGAGGAAATCGATGAAGGCTTTTAGCCCGTCGCGTATGGCGGAACCAGACGTATCTTTTCCCAAATTGCCTCGAGAGTCGCGCGTGAAATTACGGGCTTCTGAATGTCACGAAATGGACAGAAACAAGCCCGAGACATGATAGCTGTACAAGTGGCATCGACCCATCGGCTTCTGAAGGCGTTTGTCGCCCTCAGCTCTGAATAGGTTTTATCTCTTAAGGGACGAAGTGCTGGGCGTGTGTGGTTTAATATAAGGGTCATTCCCTTCCTGGTGAGGAAACTTTAGCGGATGTCTTTAGGCTTCTGGTCTGCAATAAAGATGCGTACATTACATCAAAATGCCCCCAAAGCCTGTTACGTAAACTACATGTATTATTACATGTATATAAGCATTAGAGCCTATTACAGCTGCTGAGGCTACAAAGTGCTTCAGCCCTGAGGTCTGTATACATGTATGTATCCCACTGGTCAGCGTCTGTATCTGTATAGCCGGTATAACCGCCCTTCAGTGTAACACACCAGCTTCTGTATCTGTATAGCCGGTATAACCGCCCTTCAGTGTAACACACGAGCTTCTGTACATGTATAGCCAGTATAACCGCCCTTCAGTGTAACACACGAGCTTCGCAGGCACGCGGCGCGGCGGCAGCTGGCTACATTACACCGAACGGCTTGTTACACCTGACCCTTGAACATCTAACTCTAAACATTGTTTAAAGCTATCTAATGATAATGCTCCTACTGTACCTGATGACAACAAGTACCACTCTGCGATAGTTCTGGGAAAGAATTAGTTTTTGTACACCTCAAACCAGGCTTCGGGGGGCGACTGGAAAGAGTACTAATTGGTCAAATAGCGAGATAACATGCCAGGGGAGTTGGTCTGCTAGAGAGTACAGGCCGCACACGCAAGGGAGTTGCTCCGCTACTCTTTCCAGCCGCCTCCCGAAGCCTAGTAGAGGCTAGCGAGCCTCCCGAAGCCTGGTAGAGGCTAGCGGGGGCGGACGTGGTAGTTACATAGTAAATGAAGGTGAAGGGAGCGTAAACTGCCTGTAGATGTCGGCGGGGACAGGCTGGCTGGCCTGCGGGATCGGGCGGAACTGTAAACTTTATTAAGCAATCAACTTTGTAGTTTTTAACAAGACTAAATTTAGTTGATTTTACATTTCATTTATAAAAAACATTACATTTAAAATACCATTAGTTTAAAAAGAAAGCGAATTTCCGATATTGTTAAAATATCTCAACATTAAACAAAATTATACAACACAAGCACAAAGATTTCGCGGGCATTACATTGACGAAAGAGTTCTAGGTATGAAAGAGTTTTTGTGTCTATTTGATCTGCTGAGTGGTGGTTTCAGTCCCGTACGGCGGCGTAGGTTGTAGGATGTCTGAACCACTGGGGGCAGGAACAGTCTACAGGGATGTGTAGAGACGCTTCATGTCGCCTAAACTCTAGCGTGTGTAGTTGCTGGTGTTCAGTGCCAATGATTTTGCAACAGAGTTTTTGGATTTTTTCCAGCTCATTTGACAGACGGAAGACGGATCGCCCGTGACGGACCGGCAACTGTTTCCGCCCGCCGCCGCTATTTTTTTTATTCCAACATTTCATGGCTAGACATGGTGACAGCACACTCAAGTTATATCAACTTATTTTATGCCGCAACCAACACAGAGTACAAATACAAGACAGCACAATACTCATTTTCACTTGAGTTAAGTGAGGAAAGTCGTGTAAAGTGCCTTTCCCAAGGGCACAAGATCGCTACTTTCCGTCTCGTGTGCGGTCGTTGCCATTTCAGAACGACCGCGTCGTAGAAACTTTATGTGTACATTAGAACGATCCGTCAACACCGTGATATTTTTGGTGCAGATTGAGGACTATCTCCAAGCAGATCTTTCAGTGGCCGCTGCAAAAAGACAGTATTAAATTGGCCAGGCTGTACATGTATCCACTGGGTGGCCAATGGATACTCTCTGTAATCTCCAAGCAGATCCTAGGGTGGTGGCAAAAGACAGTATCAAGTTGGCCAGGCAGTATCCATTGGCCAAAGAGGGTCTAACACGCTACCCAAGGATACGCCACCAAAGTCGCACTGGACAAGGTAGCGTATCGGACCCTCTCTAGCCAATGGGTATTGTCTTTTACCACCCTAGGATCTGCTTGGAGATTACGGTTTGGCCACCGTATGATCTGCTTGGAGATTGTTTTGTGGCAACCGAAAGATCTGCTTGGAGATTACTGACAGTATCCATTGGTCACCCATTGGATACAGTCTGGCCAATTTGATACTGTCTTACCCCCACCGAAAGATCTGCTTGGAGATTACTTTTGGGCCACCGTATGATCTGCTTGGAGATAACTTTTTGGCCACCGAAAGATCTGCTTGGAGATTACTGACAGTATCCATTGGCCACCCATTGGATACAGTCTGGCCAATTTGATACTGTCTTACCCCCACTGAAAGATCTGCTTGGAGATTACTTTTTGGCTACCGTAAGATCTGCTTGGAGATTACTTTGTGGTCACCGAAAGATCTGCTTGGAGATTACTGACAGTATCCATTGGTCACCCATTGGATACAGTCTGGCCAATTTGATACTGCTTTACCCCCCCACCGAAAGATCTGCTTGGAGATTAAGACTGTCTCTTGCCACCCTAGGATTAGCCTGGATGCCAGACCCTCGGCACACAAGGCTCAAAGTTATCAAGTGGGCCAGGCTACCCTAGGATCTGCTTGGAGATTACTTTGTGGCCACCGAAAGATCTGCTGGAGATTACTGACAGTATCCATTGGCAACCGATTGGATACAGTCTGGCCAATTCGATACTGTCTTTTGCCAACCTAGGATCTGCTTGGAGATTACTGGCCATTACAGGCAGTATCCATTGGCCACCAACTGGATACAGTCTGGCCAATTTGATACTGTCTTACCCCCACCGAAAGATCTGCTTGGAGATTAAGCCAATTTGATACTGTCTCTTGTCACAGCACACAAGGCTCAAAGTTATCCAGTGTGCGAGGCTACCTTAGGATCTGATTGAAGATTACTTTGTGGCCACCGAAAGATCTGCTTGGAGATTATAGGCTGAGCTGTGGTCCCGGGGAGAAGTTAGACGGATGGACCGTGACAGCCGAACAAGTGTTTCCGCTCGCCGCGGGTCGATGCGGGGGTTTGTCTCCTCATGGCGGAGATGGAGAGAGATGGATGGACGGGAGGGTCCCGCCGCGTGTGCTGATACCAGAGCTGTAATCATCCACTAATCTCCAGGCAGATCTTTTGATGGCTGCAATACAGTATCAAATTGGCGATTGTGGAGTTGTGTGGCGTAGCGGCAGCGTTCTCGATTCGGAACCAAGAGGTCCCGGGTTCGAGTCCTGACATGCCACCGATCTTGTGCCCTTGGGAAAGGCACTTAACACTACTTTCCTCACTTAACTCAAGTGAAAATGAGTATTGTCCTGTCCTGTATTCGTCCTCTGCGTTGGTGGCGACATAAAATAAGTTGATATAACTTGAGTGTGCCGTCACCATGTCGAGTCATGAAATGTTGGAATATAAAAAAAAATTGTCGATTGCGCAAGACAGTATCAAAATGAGTAGGTAGTATCCAATGGAAGTACACAATCTTAGACAGCACATCTTGGTGTATCAGTCCAGAGATTGATATAACAGCCCATCACTACGTCAAAAGATCCACTTTAATTTGCAAAAAGTGGTTTCTCTAAAATGTCTCTACTTTGTTGAGGGAAAGGTCTATGGTGTGGGCGGGATCAAATTATGTTTGACATGTTTTATCCGTTATCTATAGCTATTTATCGGGCTCTGTTTTTAATACTGGTGTCTTATTTTACGCCATTGGATACTGCCTTGCCAATTCGATACTGTCTTTGTACGCAAAAATGGTCTCTGTAGCTGTTTCTGCTTTGTTGAGGGAAAAGTCTATATAGTGTCGGCAGGATCAACTTTCTGGCGCGTGGAAGACAGAGGAGCCGTGCGCCAGTTTCCGACCGAAACCCTCCAGAACTCATCGATTCCGCGTCTGTTCGGCATTTCTCGCCTCCCCCGCACCTAATCCCACTGACAAGCCTGAAACCGTCGGGATCTCACAACCAGGGCCGAGCTCAAAGCGTGAAGAAGAACGTTTGCAACAATGGTCCTCACTGGGAAAGCAAATTGGGAGGGCGTGGGGCTGAGTGGTTACGGGGGTGGGGTTGGGTGGGTGAGGGGGTTGGGTTGGTTGGGTGAGGGGGTGGGGTTAGGTGGCAAACTGCTAGGTTTGGTTGGCTCCATGAGATCACGTGTCCTTGCGATGTCGGTAAGGATTTATGACTCAATTGAACTTTTTGGTCATTGTATAATTCTGTCTGTCTGTCTCTCTCTCTCTCTCTCTCTCTCACGCACACACAAACACACGCACACACACACACACATATATTTTGTGTGTGTGTGAAACAGACAGACAGACAGAGAGTGAATGACTGACACAAAGTAGATAAAACCAGAGTTTGATATACTTTGTATTGGAACCGACAATGTTCTACCACCCGAATCTCCATCAGTCCGAAAACCACCACCAAACGCTGCCGCAAATGCCCCGACAAAACATCTCTTCACACAAAGCACACGGCAAGCCCATCTTTACGGCGTGAGGATGGATGTAGGAAGATTACTGGAAGAAGTTGAGGAGAAAAATGGGCTCGAGAATTTAACAATGCGTGTCGTGACCACCACGAGGCGGCGTCAAATCCACTTTATATTGCCCCGCGAAACTCAGACAAACGCAGCCGCAAAAGCAGCCCTATATCAGCCGGCATGACGGAGAGAATACATCATTGGACATGACGTACAATTTGCGGCGATTCCGCGCGCCCCGCAGCCCGGCTTAAGCCGAACGGTGTAATCTATCCCCCAACAAATGCCCGCTGACAGCCGAGATGACTTTCATTAACCTTTAACAGCCGCGCTTTAAGATCCCGCGATCGCAAACTCCGACAGTCGCGCTCGTCCGTCTTCCCCCGCCCACGCGAAGCCGCGCTGAATGCCTCCGCGTTAAATCGCGTTCGATGCGAGAGGCGCAGGCTCGCTAAGCCGTTCGTTAGGGTTCCCCCCATCCCTTTAATTTTTTAAAGCGTCCATTTTAGGAGGAATATTACCGCCAGGAGCGGTGTGGAAGAACGCGTAGGAGAACATACGCTGCTAACGGATAAAGACATGTAGCGTTCTTCAGTTCAAACTCACTGCGAACAAAAAACATTTGGTTTGGAGTTTTGAAAGAAGATTGTGATTAGCAAAGGCTCCATATAATTTCAACCGGATGTTTGCCAACACAGGTCCAAAAGATCAAAGTATATATAAGTCTAGCTTTAGTGATGAACCTTTCGGAAAGATCTGTCCCTGCAGCTGGATTCTCGTTCAAATACAAGGAGACCCTGTCCTAGTGGTTAGCGTCTCCGGTTATGGAACAAAAGTTTTAAATACACTTTGTAGTACCACATGTCGGGTATTGTTACTCTGAGTGCTACTGGATAGTTTATCAGTCGAGGTGAAAGGAGGGAAGGTTGCAAGCCGTGTGATCTCCAAGCAGATCTTTTGGTGGCTGAAGAAAATATCAATCTGGCAAGACGGTATCCAATACACCACCGTTTGGCAGGCGAAAAAAAGACACCAGTACAAAAAATTAAGCCAGACTAAAACGTATAAAAACGCGTCAAAAATAAGCCAAAGCCTAAGCCTCTGCTTGGAGAGTACACCCCGTGGTCTTTGTTGCTTGTAGCTGTCGGATTAAGGGGATTTCCCCGGTACAATGAGCCGGTGTACACCGTACACAGTACCCGCGTCTTGTTCTAACCGGCGGAAAATTAAATTCCCCTTCCGACGTCATGTCAAAGGTCTCCTGCAGCAAAACATCCCGGCAAAGACGTCAGATATAACTTCACTTTGTATTTTTCTGTGCGGCGATGATCCAATAAGTTGTCACCGAAAGCCACACTTCAGCGCGCGCCATAAGCGTGGAAAATGAGCGATTCTCCGGCTCGTCGCCCGGCATTCTGATGCGGGGCTCCGTTTGTCACAAACCCGGGTCTGTGCCGACTTGAACCCGCGCGATGACGTCAAACCTCGCCGAGTCGCGCCCCGGTGATTCTCGGGTCAACACCGTGAGATTGGATCGCTTATTCGCGTTAATTACTTCATTCGCGGGATTGTTCTGGACTGTAGAGTAGTCTATCGGGGATGTTCTGAGCTGAGCAATGCTTCTCTCGTTTCCGTGTTCGTAACTTGTTGTAAGGCAGAAGAAACTTTGGTGAAGGAGAGACGTGCTTAAAACTTAGAACGCCAAAATAGGGTCTCAATCGCTTAACCCGTCAATGGTTTTGATATGACGTCACGCTAAACCTGCCAATCGCCTGATGACGTAACACCTAACCTGTCAATCACTCATGACGTAGTTTTTAACCTGCCAATCAACTGATGACGTAATGCTTAACCTGCCAATCATCTGATGACGTAACGCTAACCTGTTAACCCCTGATGACGAATGTTTTTTCCTTCATTACAGATTCAGGCGGTGGTGACGTCACACCAGTGCTCTATCGAGCGTTGCTTCTGTGATTACTTCCAGCTGGGAACGAGAGGAGCCTGAGACCCCCGGGAACGACAGCTTCACCGCAGCTTCACCATGGGCTGGGCCTTCATGCTGTTCCCGTTCCTGCTGAGCCTGTTCGCGCCGTCCATCCGGAAGCCGAGCTACTCCCGCTTCGTGTCGCGGTGGGACGCCGCCTGGAGGCCTCAGCGCTTCGGAAGGGACCCGAGCCGGGTGCCGAGGAGCGACCCGTACCCTTACGGCGACCTCCAGCGGTGGCTAGAGAGGAAACAGCAGCAGCAACCGCGGCCTTTCGGCGCCGGGACCTTCCGGGACAACCAATTCGACCCAGGCCCGGTCTTCCCGGACTTAAAGTCGCCGCCGGCGGCAAAATGGGGGAAAGAGCGGTTCTTGAGCGAACTGACAACAAACCAGCGGTACGGAAAGTTCGCGTCTCCGTTGTCAAACCTCCTCAACCACCGGTTGGTCCAGGGTTCGAGCCGACCGTTCGACTACGGACGCCAGGCGGCGGTCGTCCCTTACCGGAAAACGCTCGAAACTCTGATGGACATGGTCCAGAACCGCCTGATCGCCGACCTGCTGCAACGCTTGTGGAATCAGCACCAAGGCCAGGTCGGAAACGGGGCTTTGCCAGGCAACGGCGTCGCTCAGTCCGCACGGTTTCCGTTGACGTACAGTCGTCAGGCGGAGTACGGAAGCATACAATCTCCGCAGCGCGATCCTTCGTCGTCTTGGGGAGTTCCGACTTCAAGCCGTCCGTACGAAAGTGCCGGGAAGGACAAGGTCAAGTGGAGTCGGCCCAAGGTCATCCTGTCCAAAATGGCGACTAGCGGTGGTCGGCAGCCGCACGCCTCAAAAGGTCCACCCGGCAACACCCTGCACACCGGACATTCCGGAGGAATATCCGGCAACAGCCTCAATTCCGGCCATTCCGGAGGAACGTCCGGCAACAGCCTCTATTCCGGAAATTCCGGAGGCCCGCTCGGCAATAGTCTCTACTCCGGTCATTCGGCAGGAACGTCAGGTAAAAACCTGTACTCGATGCATTCCGGAGGCCCGGTCGGCAACAGCCTCTACGCCGGATATTCCGGAGGCCCGTCCGGCAATAGCCTCTACTCCGGTCTTCCGGAGGAACGTCTGGTAAAAGCCCGTACGCCGGATTTTCCGGAGGGCCGTCCGGCAACAGCCTCTACTCCAGGCCTTCATCAGGCGCATCCGGCAATAGCCTGTATCCCGGGCCTTCCGGACACAGCAAGCAGCCCGGAAACCCAGAATCCAATGCAATCTACCCGTTGGCCTTCCGGAAAACCAGAGAAGCAGGGAACAGGAAAATGCACTGAGGACGCCGCGACACAGCAAGCACAACGTAACCGGTCCATACTACCACTCCACGACAGTAGAACAGGGTTAGTTAGTAACAGTCCACTCCCGAGTGGCTCCTAGAAATAATTCCGTATCCAAGAAGCATAAGAAAGAGTCGTCCCGAAAGAAGGAATCATATTCAAGCAGATGAAACGTGCCACTTGGGGTTTGTGGAGTCCCAGTAGAGAGTAGTAGAGACAGAGTAGACTTTAATTTTACGGTCAAGCATCAGGACGAGTGACGCAGGATTTTAGTAGGTGTCTCAAGATACCCCAGAGCGCACAAGAACGAGAACTATGACATTCGCAAGAACACGTGGCAACAAAGGCGTGTGATTGGATGGGTCATAGGTAAAGGTCATGTCATAGGTCATGGGTCATTACTGAAGATATTGTGGCCATCAAGATGTAAAACTGTCGGCATAATGTTAATATTTTTTTCTTTCTTGTCTTTATACAATAGAGGATTATAAATGTGTATGTGAAAAAGTGAAGAAAAATTCAAGAAACTGAAGTAAAATTGGCGACGTTTTCGGGGGACAGAATCCTAAAGATTGACGGTGACCTAAAATAAGAAGGTACCAATCTTTTCGGTTCCTGGAATTCAAGAAGGTCCTACATAGAATAGCCACATGGCTGAGATAGTCAGCCATCATTGGAAATGGCCAAATCAGGCCATGGCCTTCGTTGTTGTTGTCGCTGTTGTTGCGTTGTGTCATTTGCTATTGGAACGGTTTGTCGGTGAACTACATCAGCAATAAGGGAACTTTATGATGCAATCCGGAAAAAAACAATTATCGACAAGCACATTTATTGATGAAAAGGCTGTGAAAATTCATAAGAGATTGTGACATTGTGGCGAATTTGTGACAAGCTTGAAACATACGAGGGAAACGTGACAGATTTGTGTAACGTTTCTCCTATTTGGAAAAATCCAACAAAATGTAACAGATGAGGAATTTGAAATGACATTGAGAAATAACATTGTGAAATTGTAGCAGATATCAAAGCGCGTTGGGACCTGTGATGAACCTGTTTCTGTATGGCCATTGTAACAATAATGCAATGACAACAATTTGTGGCAAGTCTGTACCGGCAGAGTGACGCGACAGTTTGTGGCAAGTATGTAACGTGAGGACATTGTAGCCAATCGGGCAGTTCTGGCAAAGTCGTAACGGAGCCACGCAGCGAGTATATAACTATTATAACCAGGAATGGCAGGCAGAATATGCTGCTACCAGAAATATTACAAACACAGAAAACTCAAGGACCTACCAGATTAGCAATTTTCGTGCGGATACAAACAACCTACTATGTACATTCCACATACATGTACGCTCCTACATACAGTAGCTACAGGAAATGCTAGCTTTTTTAGTTCCAAGCGTCTGGTTTTTGCGTATCAATCTATTGTAGATGGTTGCTGTGAATATGTAGCATCATTAGAAGGGGCGACGATAGAATTGCTTTAATGAATATCAAAGAATGACAGCGGCACTTAGTATTTGGTATTCCACAACTGGAGCTACTGAAGCTCCTGTATTCGAGGTCTGCATGTGAATCCACTCTCTCTCTCTCTCTCTCTCTCTCTCTCTCTCTCTCTCTCTCTCTTTCTCTTTCTCTCCCTCCCTCTCTTTCTTTCTCATTCTCTCTCTCCCTCCCTCTCTCTCTCTCTCCTTATGGACTGTTTTTATTTGTTCTTTTTTCGAAACAGTCGAAGCTACAGTGACCAAAACATGTGTAAACAAGAACTTAAGGATACGTGGTTGATCCACGTTTAGCACTTAAAGACATAAACGCACGAAATAAGGATGGACTTGAGGAGTATTGTAATCGGAATCTTGCCTAAGGCGCCTTGAAGGATGTATTCTTCCTCGTAGATGTACCAAACAGACTCGTAGTTATCTATAGACACATGAGTTGATTGCACGAATAAAATAAACCAGATGGGAAAATGTTGGATTCCAGCAATTTTTCATTGGTCTCCAGTTTAGCGGTAAGTCTTCAGCAGTAGTGTCGTGTCGTGACACAGTGTAGTCGTAAACAATCACGGTTGTCAGTGGATCGTGAGGTCATGGGTTCGAAGCCCGGCCAGGCTGTCTATGATCTGGATTTGAAAAATACTCCTACCGGCTGCACTCCCTCGATTTAACAGAACGCTCTACGCTGCCGATACTGCAAGTGTTTAAGGAGAGATACGCATCTAGCATATTAAAGGAAGCCGCACGCCTTCAGCATGTTAAGAGGTAAAAACGCATCGATAAGAATGCGACAAGCTTGAAAAAGACGAGGAAAACTCCATATCAGCACCACGAAGTCACTCTCTGTCCCTGTCTATGCCATTTACCAAAGACACGGGTAGACATCGTCTGAAACCGGCGTATTACAACGCGTCTGGAATCAGCACCAAGGACAGGACATGGTAGCTACAAAACGTCGACAGTTCCAATACAGAAAACACATTACGCCACGCGGAACATGTATCTGTATCTAAATAGTTTTCTCGCATGTCCTGATGCGTTTTCTATCCCGGCATAGTTAACGTTATGCAGTTTCCATGACCTGTCCTTGGTGCTGATTCCAGAGCCGTTGTTAACAAGCGCCAGGAGACCGGTAAAACGAACCCTTATTGATTGTGCGCGGCCGCTAAGTGAATAAAGACGCCTCCAGAGTCCGGTCCATTATGGGCGCTTACCGACCTGGAATGACCCGATCTCCACCGGACCGTTCGGAGGAAATGGAAACTGTTTGGGCGCAGAAACATCGACAGAAACACTACACGGGTCACTTTGGATTTGGAAAGCCATCATTCTAGTCCAAGGGCACCATATGAAAACTTGTTACTTCGTCCAGGCAAGAGAAGTGTATATGTTTGTAATTGCCCGTGTGTGTACCTGTGTTTGAATGAGTGAGTGAGTGAGTGCTCTCTCTCTCTCTCTCTCTCTCTCTCTCTCTCTCTCTCTCTCTCTCTCTCTCTCTCTTCTCTCCTCCCTCCTCTTTCTTTCTCATTCTCTCTCTCCCTCCCTCTCTCTCTCTCTCTCCTTATGGACTGTTTTTATTTGTTCTTTTTCCGAATCAGTCGAAGCTACAGTGACCAAAACATGTGTAAACAAGAACTTAAGGATACGTGGTTGATCCACGTTTAGCACTTAAAGACATAAACGCACGAAATAAGGATGGACTTGAGGAGTATTGTAATCGGAATCTTGCCTAAGGCGCCTTGAAGGATGTATTCTTCCTTGTAGATGTACCAAACAGACTCGTAGTTATCTATAGACACATGAGTTGATTGCACGAATAAAATAAACCAGATGGGAAAAATGTTGAATTCCAGCAATTTTTCATTCGTCTCCAGTTTAGCGGTAAGTCTTCAGCAGTAGTGCTGTGCCGTGCCGCAGTGTAGTCGTACACAATCACGTTTTTCAGTGGATCGTTAGGTCATGGGTTGGAAGCCCGGCCATGCTCTCTATGTTCTGGATGTGAAAAATACTTCTACCGGCTGCACTCCCCTGGATTAACAGAACGCCCTACGCTGAGGATATAGCAAGTGTTTAAGGGGAGATACGCATCTAGCATATTAAAGGAAGCCACACGCCTTCAGCATGTTAAAGAGCTAAAAACGTATCGATAAGAATGTGACAGGCTTGAAAAAGACGAGGAAAACTCCATATCAGTACCACGAAGTCACTCTCTGTCCCTATCTATGCCATTTACCAAAGACACGGGTAGACATCGTTTGAAACCGACCTGTCACAACACTTCTTGAATCAGCACCAAGGACAGGGCATGGTAGCTACATAACGTCGACTGTTCCAATATAGAAAACGCATTACGCCATGCGGAACATGTATCTGTATCTAAGTAGTTGTCTCGCATGTCGTGATGCGTTTTCTATCCCGGCATAGTTAACGTTATGCAGTTTCCATGACCTGTCCTTGGTGCTGATTCCACAAGCGTTGTTAACAAGCGCCAGGAGACCGGTAAAACGAACCCTTATTGATTGTGCGCGGCCGCTAAGTGAATAAAGACGCCTCCAGAGTCCGGTCCATTATGGGCGCTTACCGACCTGGAATGACCCGATCTCCGCCGGACCGGTAGAAGGAAATGAAAACTGTTTGGGCGCAGAAACATCGACAGAAACACTACACGGGTCACTTTGGATTTGGAAAGCCATCATTCTAGTCCAAGGGCACCATATGAAAACTTGTTACTTCGTCCAGGCAAGAGAAGTGTATATGTTTGTAATTGTCCGTGTGTGTACTTGTGTTTGAATGAGTGAGTGAGTGTGTGTGTGTGTGTGTGTGTGTGTGTGTGTTGAGTGTGTGTGCGTGTGTGTGTGTGTGTGTGTGTTTGTCTGTCTTGTCTTGTCTGTGTTTGTGTGCGCGTGTGGAGGGGTCAAAAAGTCGAAAAGCACTATCATTACTGAGTTGGTTGATAGGGGATAGTGTGTTGAAAAAGACTAGATCATGAAATGAATGATAAAACAGAAGATTGGATTGAGTGAAGCAAGTCAGGAAACCATGTACGTGTTATCATTTACTTGTAATGACGTCAGCGCCAGGTACAGGTGGCCCGTAATGTGTAAAATGGACCGGAAAGGTTTTCCTTTGTATCCCCGGCAAATTACACCAAATGGATCCATTTCAACACGATTTCGCCGGCGTGTTATCGGAGGCCTGGAAAGTGGTGAGGGTCAGCGAGGACGGCAGATCCTTTGTCGGCCCACACAATTTGCAGACGCGCGATTTATACTTGCGAATCGACTCGTTCATCAGACTCGGGCCGATGACTGTAGAGTGGAAGTAACGAATCGTTTACCAGATTTTGTGTAATGGATATCATTAACAACCAAAGGCGCGTCTGGGCGGTATTCACTGCTTCTCGTAACTGTCTATTTGGCCAGTTTTCACGTACGCACGGAAACATGGTTCAGACTCTAGACCCTAAGAGAGCGACGTGTTGTTTTGGCTTGTCTTTGTTTTCTGTCTGTGTTTCTATTATTTCCTACATACATGATATAGTATTCTCATACATAATCATTGTGGGACTGGAAGGGTCACAAAGCATATCGCAGAATGGGTAAGGATGTGAAGTCTGCCATCTCTGATTGCCATGTTAAGAATTGCAGCTAACATCATATTGAGGAATAGGGCATGGGCAATATCACGCTGCCTGCAAGTGTGATCTCAGTTTAGAATGTCAACGATCGACAATGAAATAAAGTGCAACGAAGCAGTGAATACAAAAACGTCACTTAACATGTTTGACTGTACATAGCTGATACCCACAACAGCAGCACACAAAAGTTTCTGGCGCAAAATCTGGCTTCAGCCTGGCGGCCAGTATTGGAAAGATTCCAAAGCCATGCTATCAGTTAGAAACTAACGAACGTGTCCATTGAAGGTGGAGATATTTTGGAGGTCTCGAAGAGCCCTGGATAAGAGACGCAAACGTCAGAAATATTGAATCAGTAAAAACGCACTTACGGTGAAGTTTTGGAGGTCATTTTGTGCCTCATCATGTTATCTTGAACGGGCAGAAGTCGCCGTTTTCAGATCATTTTATCTGCAGTAATGTAAAAGTCTGCGTTTACCGCCGATTGAACTGGAACATCTCCGACATTGTCTTAAACCGTCATAACCGTAAACATGATTCAAACATGCGCGAAATGACGTCAGGGGAATGTTTGCGAGCCGATTTACACGGAATGGTTGATTCAATTTGAAGTTTATAGATTCTGTAATGGTTTCGGGGTTTACACTTAACTTTAAACACAGTTCACTGAAGCGAGGATAACTATGTCATGTTTTTGCTGAGAGTCGTCTTTTGCTAGAAGTACCTTCCACTTGTGTAACATTTCTCTCCATTACCCCAGCATACTAGATGCGTATTGGCACCACTAAAGGTTCTTCTGGTGCTTATGTATGCACCTGTATCGGCTATCTTTATGTCATAGCTGTTACCTTAAACCCCAGTAACCATAAAAATGACTAAAACATTGGCGGGATGACGTAAATAGAGAGAGATAATTTCCAATCGGTTTGCGTATAATGGCTGACTCGGTTGGAGTTTATCCATTTTTAATGGCTGCAAAGTGCGCGGTTTGTTCTAAACACGGATCACCAGAGCGAGGAAAAAATAGACGGTGTCATCTTCGACTCATTTCAGCTGGAAACTCGCCGAAAGTTATGAACCCCTTTTTTCGACATTTTCACAAGATGGCAACTTTAGACAACCGCTTGAGTGACAAAAACCAGTTGTCACTGAGACCACTGAAGATCATTAGAAGACCTTGGACATCGTTGAGCTATCACTAAAAGACTATATAGAGAGATCTGTCGATTTTTATGACTGTACGATCTCCTAACGTCCTCGAATCCACATTTGATGCACCATACCCCTCAAACTATCTAAACACCACTCCTGGTACGGTGCATTAAATGTGGATTTGAGGACTTAATGAGATCGCACAGGGTAATAAAAATCGACAGATCTCTCGGCAGTCTTTTGGTGATCGTTCAAAGATGTCCAAGATCTTCCGATGATTCCAGTGGTCTCAGGGACCACTGATTTTGGTCACTCAAGCGGTTGTCTTAAGTTGCCATCTTGTAAAAACGTCACGGTAGAGCTATGTACTTACTACACGTTATGTGTTGTATTATGTGATATCTCTCAACAGTTGAAAAATAATCGTACATGAGGTCGTAACACAGCCCCCGGCTGCAGTGATAAGTCCTTCTAATAAACCAGTTAAGATAAAGACGTACAAAGCTTCGCCTCTGGTTGAAGATCATCTCGCTTCCTGTTTTTCTCTTTCTTCTCTCTTGTCAGAACCGCGTGGAAGATTCTGATAAAACCGTCACAGGACTGCAACTTCCGGACCCGATCCTCGACCAGAGCCGGCAGCAATGTCAGGCATTGACTCCAGCTGAAGGAGACGGCTTTAAGAGAACCGTCTGGCAATAAACTAGGCTCTGCGGCTTCTTTTGGAGATCCGTAGGTGGAGGTGGATAGGAAAGTCGCTTCTTTCAAAACCGCTTGTTTCACAGGAGCCGACGTTTCAATAACCGTCTGTTATTGAGTAACTGTTTTTTGGCGAACCGTCTGTTATGTTTATCACAGCACAGTGAATCAGTCATAATTTCCCTGATGAAGATGACAGATGGCTATCGAAACGTCGGCTCTTGTGAAACAAGTGGTTGTGAATAAAGAACTTTGCTGTTCAATCATTCACAACAACCTGATGAAATTATTCACGGTGGTTGGCGGACGTTTTTTGCGCCAGAAGGTTTGTAATCTATAATTGATTAAACGGGGATTAAGTCTTTTTATAGCAGTGGAAAAACCCCTTTCAAGCGTACAGATAGTTCCCGCTTGTTAAGCCTGTAACGGGCCAGTAAAATGCCGATAAGGGAAGGTAGTTTTCCAGAGTTTGGACAGTATTTGATGGAGCAGGACCCGGGACACGTGGGCGGCAACTTCTGAACGATAGGAGGTCCATAGTCTCGTCTTCAGGCTTTGTGGTGGCTGTTTTAGTGTGGCTGTTTTAATAGTGCCATTAATTTTTGCATCTTTGTTTCGTGACTTGTTGTCTTTTATATCATTTTGTCCTTCCTGCAAGCTACCGGGCTCCGGGCCGAAAATTGTGACTAAGGCATACGGGGGAGGGGGCAGACACAAATATACTATACATAGCTACTGCAAACAATGTAAAATAATACCTCGTCCATTTAGGTAATAAAGGCATACAGAGGCTAGGATATCGTACAGTTTTGATGTACGGAAATGACGCAGGTTTTCTGCCAGGCGTTCCTCGATAAGGCGATCCTGCGTCTGGCGCCGCCCGTACACAGGTCAACCAACTCTGCGGCATCCAGGCTCTGCATTCTGCAGAAATTTTTATCGTGAAAAAAAGCGCATCGCCAGTCAGGGTTGTGAAATCAGCGTAAGCATGACAATGGCAAGATCCAACCTCAGGCAATTCATGATCAGGTTTAGAGGTCCGACAATATGGTTCTGTGTTTGTTACACAGGTCACTCAACTCTGCGGCAGCCAGCAGAAATCTTTATCGTGAAAAAAAGCGCATCGCCAGTCACTTTTCTGAAATCAGCGTAAGCATGACAATGACAAGATCCAGCCTCAGGCAATTCATGATCAGGTTTAGAGGTCCGACAGTATGGAACAACTTACGCCTTTCTGCAAGAACATGTCCCTCCTTACCCAGTTAAAAAAAAAACTTTTAAAAAGAGATACCATATGCATACTTCAACCAACCACCATTTCGTGATTTTGTTTGTTTTTGATCATTTACTTGGGAAATGAAGAATACAATACAAAATACAAAGTACAAAGACCATAAGGAATAGAGAACACAGAAAAGCCTTGGAGGCGAGGCTATGTTTATCAAGGGAAATGATATAAGCAATAGTTTTATCCTATGTGCAGAATCACTGTGGTTGTGCTACGTTAATAACTGTGTTTGCTGTGCATTATGGTGCTGATAATGACTAGTGTTGTGGTATATGCACACCACTAATGCATACCTGAGTCAAATTACTGTATTTTCATCCTCACTCGCTTTAGTTTTCAGTGCAGCAGTCTGTCTGTACAGCACGGTAATTAATTTAAAGTAAGTCCGCATCACTCAACAGCCCGCATACCCATCTACATTACCTGATATGGTATCTTATCTTGTAGGCAATTTTCACTGGAGATTTCAAGGGAACGTCAAAGAAGTTCAAAACTACTTTCTTCGTCGTGAATTGGAGACGGCCCAAAAATGCCCATACTTAATATATTGTACATTGGAGAGGGCCCAAAAATGCCCATACTTAATACATTGTACATTGGAGAGGGCCCAAAAATGCCGAAACATCCAGTGTAAAAAGTGTAACTAGCTGTTCTGTAGTGACCTTTTGCGTGAAGGTCGTTCATTACTTGCTAACCAGAAAAAAAAGTTTGCAGTGCCCTTAAATTGTTTATAGAAATTTCTCGTAGAATATTCGCAGCCAACTCATTAGATTTGTATTTCTAATGAGCTTAGACAAACCCTCTATATTGAAACATATCTGTTCTTACCTTTTTTCCATCACTAAGAAACGAGAAGAAACCGAATTTAATTAATTGTAGCTACTTAACAATGTATATATATAACGTTATTTGTATTCCTTCCTTTTGTTGTGACCTGTACTTAACCCAGTAGGTATGTGTGTACAATAAAGGTCTTCATTCATTCATTCATTCATTCATTAAAGATAGTGGATATTACATGAAACGTCTGACTATTCTGAGAACTTATCCATTTGCTTGATGTATTTTATATTACACCACTGTTATATTGCCATTTACGCAATGATTCTATAATGTTGTATTTCATCATCGTAAAAGACAACAGGATGCGGATGTGGAATATACGTTGTACATCCATTTCGTTTGTTCATTAACTTTCCACATATCCTTCATTAGGCAGGTCAAACCCGGCTAGATCTGTGTCTAGCAAGCTGAATTCTATTCCTTTGCAGGGCTCAAAACGCATGCTGAGTATGCAAGTCGGTGTGGGGTCGTGTGGCGTAACGGTAGGGTGTTCGCCTCGGAACCAAAAGGTCCCGGGTTCGAGTCCTGCACCGATCTTGTGCGCCTGGGAGAGGCACTTTAAACTAATTTTTACTCAGGTGAAAATGAGTATGTCTGCTGTTTGTTCATACGTTCATACGTATTCCTGATGTCCACCAGGCAATATCAAGTAGGTCTGTGTAGACCTGTGTAGATTATTGTTTGCTATACTGATTGTTACTAAGTAACACAAGAATCGAAGTTAGTCATTGACAATGAATTGTCATGAAATTTGGTAGGTAGATAGGTCTTGATGAGACCGTAAAGTGGGCTCCCTGTCGGCGGCTTGTTCTGGTACTTCAGAGCTTCCGGTTTTGATATCTCGAGATCTAGACATGCTAGGGCTACGAATTAGAATGGTTTGTTTTGAATTGTGCATACATGCAGAAAAAAGTATTTCGAGCCCCGTGCTGAATTGTGCGGGCGCCTTGCCCTGATTGAAGTCGTTATTTAACCGTGAGCCTGTTTATGGCCTTCCTCCGTCGTTAAATCAGTGAGACTGCTTACAGAAAGGGCGGCTGATCCTGCCTAATGCTGTGTCAGGGTTCCTATGCATCTACATCACCCCCATGAAACTCCTTCCTCTTCGCCCCCGCCGTTCTGCTTCGCCCCCGCCCCGTTCTGCTTCGCCCCCGCAAAAAATCTGCTTCGCCCCCGTCGTTCCTCTACGCCCCCGGCGCAATTCTGCTTTGCCCCCGTCCTTCTGCTTAGCCCCCAATGGCGGCACAGCTCACAGTCGACACGAAAATCGTCTGCAAAATAACAATAAAGGCTGTGCCGCCAAATTTAAAGTAGCCCATGCTCCGGCAAACATTCTGGACCACCTTTCTGCCAAGTGGCGTTGCACAAATCCTTCCCATTCAAAAGTTTACCCCTACCTCACGGCCCGTCAGTGGTTCTTACGTTTATAAGTACTGGCGGGAAATTTCACTCACGGCTGTACTTATAAACGCCAGTACTTATAAACGTAAGAACCACTGACGGGCCGTGAGGTAGGGGTAAACTTTTGAATGGGAAGGATTTGTGCAACGCCACTTGGCAGAAAGGTGGTCCAGAATGTTTGCCGGAGCATGGGCTACTTTAAATTTGGCGGCACAGCCTTTATTGTTATTTTGCAGACGATTTTCGTGTCGACTGTGAGCTGTGCCGCCATTGGGGGCTAAGCAGAAGGACGGGGGCAAAGCAGAATTGCGCCGGGGGCGTAGAGGAACGACGGGGGCGAAGCAGATTTTTTGCGGGGGCGAAGCAGAACGGGGCGGGGGCGAAGCAGAACGGCGGGGGCGAAGAGGAAGGAGTTTCATGGGGGTGTACATACCGTGTGCGCTTGTTCGGGCGGTAAGGCGTTACTCTCCAAGCAGAGGTTGGGGTTTTGACTTATTTTTGGCGGGTTTCTATGCTTTTTTATCGGGCTTTCTTTTTTGCACTGGACCCCCCCCCCAAAAAAAAATCCAGTGCAAAAAAAGAAACCCCGATAAAAAAGCCTAAAAACACACTAAATATAAGCCAAAACCCAAACCTCTGCTTGGAGAGTAGTAAGGCGTATCTTTGTCATCGTGCAAGGAACGGTTTACTAAGGAAGAAAGGGGTAAGGTGGGAGGATAATATCAGAGAATGTCTGAGTGAACAGAAAACGAAGAAGGGTGGAGAAAACGTGTTGCCAGACCTTCTGTGGTTCCTCAACGGTCGAGTAATTAGACTACGGTATAGATAATACAAGAGAACCCGGTTAGATTTGTATCTAGCAAACAGTTTTCCGCTCTGTTGGATCCTGAGTCAGGCAGTGCCCTTTCCGTGGCACCCCGTGGGCGTTAATTAATTGTTAGCTTGTCGACTTGCGTATGGCCCAGGAGAAAAATGCCGTATTTCCGGTTACCCTCGCAAAAAACCTACCCGCCCCAATTTGCTCAGTAATATAAAACACAGCATCGATTTTTCTTGGCTTAAATCGTTATGATCTGAGGTTCATACAATGTGCGTGGCTGGATCGTATCTGTAATTATATGTTTACCGAAGGAAAACATATTGCTTTTGCTCCGTTTCTTCTTCTTCTTCCTTTTCCGTTCCAAACACTTGTATCACCTCTGACCTGGACCAGACTGTCTCTCACCATGGTGACAGGTGTTGGGTTACATCATGTTGCAATTTTATTGTAGGAGGGATTTAGACTCCTGTCACCATATACATGAATGTGTTTTAGTAAGTACAGAGCAGAACTTATGCGAAGGTAAACATTATGCATTTGCGTTGCAAATGTTACCTTTCTAGTTTCTTAATGACATTGATAGGGCAAGAACTACGGCGATAAACTAGTACTTCTAGTACCGTAACTCAACGGAAAAGACCATATTATGCAGCGCACATGCTTAATAAAAAGTACGCGATGCTTGAAGTTCAAGGTTAGTTAAAGGGCTTGGTCTACATCTGTAACAGAGTGGGCCAGATGGGACCATATCTCGTTGATAGTATTTTCTCATGATGATCGCTTACGAAGTTTTTATGGTCATTGATGTTTGAAGGCCCATGAAATAAAACGCCCCTTATGCCCTGAGCAACAAATGATCATGTCCTCGTGTAGTTATTATTGCCTAAAGCTATGGAGACTATTTCTTGAGAGGGGTGAGGGAGGCTATTTACATCAGAGCCCATCACCCTTCACTTAACCGTGACGGGGGCCGACATCGTCTACAAGATACCTTTGACCCAGTGTTCTTCTTCTTCTTCCATATTACGTGCTTAACCTCAATAAGCTGAGGACTCCAAGCACGGTACGTAGAAGACGTACACAAGACTATAATGTTTGATCCACTCACACCGGGAAGGTCACCTACTCTTTTCTATAAGTATGGCGGGTTCTTTAGCGTGCTCGAGGTGTGGCTCTCCCCAAACACGGGACCTCCATTTAACGTCCTATCCGAGGGACGTCCCTAACCGAAGCTAGGTACTCATTTACACCTGAGTGAAGTGAGGAAAGTCGTGTAAAGTGCCTTTCCCAAGGGCACAAGATCGGTGACATGGGTGGGGATCGAACTCGGGACCTCTAGGTCCTGAGCCGAACGCGCTACCGCTGCGCCACACGACCCCACGTGTTGGCGTCACATTTCAAGGAAGCCACGTGACAAGCCTTACTGGGTCAGTCTACTGAGGAAGACTGGAGTGACTGGTCGAAAGCTCTAGGTGAGCGAACTTTTTGTGTTGGATCTAAAGTTTGAAATCTAAACAGGTCGGTGAATGATTGAATTGGTGGATTTCATTTCTGGCTGTTTTCTTTGTGTTTCTAGTGCAGGGTGGCCGCTGTAAAATCCCAAAAGCGGAGGGTTCTGAGCGACAAATGGCCATGTCTTCATGTAGTTGTTACGGCCTAAACCTATGGAGTAACTTGGATTCACATTTCTCATGGTTCCTTTGTGTTCCTAGTGCAGGTGGCACAGTAGGTGTGATATCTCTGCGACACACGCCAACACTTGTCCCCTCTCTACACCTGCAAACGATAATCTTTACTCCACCGAAGTATCTTTTAACTCGTGCTGGCTTGTAGAAATGGCTATACCACACCCCATCATGTCCATCACTTGATTGTTCAGATACTCATATTGTGTCATCAAAGAATCGTCAGCTCAGCATCTTGAACAGACACTTGTCCCCTCTCCACACCTGCAAACGATAATCTTTACTCCATTGAAGTGTCTGAAACTCATACCGGCTTGTGGAAATGGTTATGTATTATGTACCACGCTGCATCAGTGGTTATACCACAGACCATCGTGTCCATCACTCGATTGTTCAGATTACGCACACGGTGTCATCAAAGAATCGTTACTCTCCTGTGTTTTGGACAAGTGGACAGGTAAGCCTGCTGAAAGGGTTCATTTTGGTCATTCGAGTACCCATAACGCTATCCAAAAGCCGAACTTTCTGGGACTGGAGTTATATAAAAATACTATTTGTGCTTTATGGTAGAAATACTTCTGGCAAATGTGTCATTAATATGGTAGGAGGCGGTAAGAAGTGTGTAACAGAAGTTTTACCAGTTCTGTTGAATGGTATACAAATGTGAACTTGATCTTGAATGACAGGAAAGACAGACAATATGTCTGTCTTGATAGGTTCATCATACAAACTAGCCTCTACCAGGCTTCGGGAGGCGGCTGGAAAGAGTGGAAAGTGGCCAAATAGACAGATAGACAACATGCCAGGGGAGTTGGTCCGATAAAGAGTGTAGTTTGACGCTATCGAGCGAGGTAGAGGCTACCTCCAAAGGGTGTGAGTGAAAAGTACCAAAAGAAAAGAAGACGAAACTACTGTCATTGTACAAAGAAAAAGTTGGCGGACGGACACTGAACTCAGACTATTGAACTCTTACAAGATTAAGCTAAGACCTCGTGGTGGACGATAGTTGCACTTCTGTTGGCTTTCCGACAAGATCCTTGCCCGTAGCACCGCTAAAAGATGTTAAAAGTTGCATCTCACTAGATTCTCAGATCTGACCAACAAAGCTATCTCGGCGATTCACGCAGGAGCGGCTTCCCTTCACAGCTTTGACAACTGTCTGCAAATCAATATTTCATTAAGCCACTCATCTGTCTAGAAAGCTAACCAGGCTGACACTCAGGCTGTCATCTGTCGGCCCCTTTTCTCACTCGTCTCCAATCGTTCCGACATGATTTGCCAGGATTACCCTCCAAGCTTCGGCTTAATTTTGACGTCTTTTATATATTTCAAGATAGCTTTAAACAATGTTTAGAGTTAGATGTTCAAGGGTTAGGTGTAACAGGTTGTTCGGTGTGATGTAGCCAGCTGCCGCCGCGCCGCGTGCCTGAGAAGCTGGTGTGTTACACCGAAGGGCGGTTATATCGGCTATACCGATACAGATACTGTCTTGCCTGTTTGATACTGTCTTGCAAATTTGATAATGCCTTTGTAGTCACCAAAAGATCTGCTTGAAGATGGAGGGGATTATCCCTCTTCCTGCGTGGTACTTGATTGTTTCATGCAGGATGGAGGGCTGGATTTCTGCACCGTGACTTCTGACTCTGTGGTGTTTTATTTACTGCTGACGATGTTCTTTCATGTACCTAGAAGATTCTATCGTTTACGCCCATCATGCATAGATGCACGCATGTACTTGTAAACCCTACTTCTAAAACAAAACTATACAGGCAAAGTTATGGGGAATACAACGTTGCCTTGAAGTTGTTTGCGACTAACGGAATCTGAAGTTGAACAGCTATTAGTAAAAAACTATGAATTGATAACTCCAAGAATTGTCTCAATGTCTAAAATTGTCTTAATCTCATTTACATATCAACTCATAGTTTTTTAATGAAATACCTGTTCACCTGTAGAAATTCTGTTACGAAAGGCAATGGATACTACTTGATACGTCTGACAGTTTTCAAAATCTACCCAGTTGCTTGAGTAACATTTTCCTTGTGTAGATATCCTAGGTAACCACTTCTGATTGCTAGACTATACTTTGTTGTTGTTGTCTTATTTAACGTCTAATATATCACTAGACGTGGTCTCTTGGTGCTGGTTTGTGCTTGGTTCAGTTCAGAGTTAATTGTCTCTCTGGATATTTAAGTTAACACTTAGTAACTATACTAATAATAAAAGCACGGTGCTGCCCTCTAGCGAGGCAGGCTAATGTTGAAGCTAAATAAAGCTTCTACTGTAGTCATGTTCTCCCATGTGGTCTAGTGGTTAGGATTTGTGGCTTTCACCCACAAGGCCCGGGTTCGATTCCCGGCATGGGAAGCCTATATTTTTATTAATTTCATTTTCATTTTATTTATTTTACGAGCACATGTAGTTCACACTCAGGTGAACGTTGGCTTTCTTCAGCATTCCATTTTATTTATTTTACTAGCACATGTAGTTCACATTCAGGTGAACGTTGGCTTTCTTCAGCATTCAGTATTATACATGTACAATAATACATACCCTGAAACCGGCCTAAAACTGCCTCTAGATACGCCCCCGAACAGTTACTCAAGCCTCTAGATCTTGTGGATCCTTCTGGTCTATTAAGTAGAGGAGATTAGTACAATGTACTAGTATATAGGACCGGTGAACTAAATAGACGATTAAAAGAAGTTCACAGAGAACAATCTATGAGGTGAATTTTCGTCTGATGACTGCTGAATAACAAACTCGTTGAAAAATCTTAGATTGTATTCCGTAGTTAGAAAACAGTCACTTCTCACCATTGTCTGTATATTCTTTCTACACATAATTTGTTTCATGTTACAATTAGGGCCAATTAGCCCTCTGGCAAATAAAAACAAACTTATGTAACTCAATGATTGCCTTATGCAATTCGCAAGCGACGCCTTGCGGTTCTGACTCGTAGTGCACCATAAATCTTACCTCGACATCCGGTTCTATATTGATTTTTACTTTTCTGCAAAGCGGCCGCCTAAATAACATCAAACGTTGAATTCCAGTTACTTCATAGCACTTTGGGTGATTTTAAACTGATGTTTCATAAGAAATTATCATTATTGGGTTCGTTCCTTTCTGCACACTGGACGCTACATTCCCGGGAAATTCCGACCCACGGTTTGGATCGGGCCTGAGGGCTCTTCCCAAGAAGGAATTGGGCATTCGGCGTTCCAGAGATTGTAGCGAGCTAGTTTCATAACCGGTCGTGCATGCATTTACATCACCAACCTCCCATGTGGTCTAGTGGTTAGGATTTGTGGCTTTCACCCACAAGGCCCGGGTTCGATTCCCGGCATGGGAAACGAGATTATTTTGTTTTTAGGACGGGGCAGGGTTCTTGGCTTTAAGAACGGACACGCACGCGCTTGTACAGGTGTATCAGTACCTTTATAATTACTATAAACAATTATTATAAATAATCAATTAAGAATATTTACAATAATATGTATATAATTATAAACGCACATTAAACAAAACATTTACCAATCATTTACCAATTATATTTAATATACATTTCAGTAAGGACGTTCTGATAGAACCTAAACAAAAATCTGATAGGCATTTAGCTCTACTTTGATGTTAGGCCATGTTGATTTGATTATATTATGGATGACATCCTCTGGGAACCCCAAAACTGATGCGCGCGTGCGAATAAAAAAAAAGTTTTGCAAAAAAAAAAGTTAGCTTTCATTATGAAATCTACGTGGTCATGAAGGTTGAACAAAGGGCACAGAGTATCGTTTGGCGAATAATCTACTCTTCAAATCCATTTCTTTACATTTTCGTCTTTTTTTGTTTGATTTTGGCATTCTACGACATTGGTATCGTTTTCAAATATTTTTTTGCAACTTACGGTATAAATTTGTTCATTTTGCAACTGTTTTGTATGATTTACAGTATGGTTGAAAACTTTTTTTTTTTTGGAAACGGCCGAAAATTCATGCGCGCGCAGATGTCATCCATATAATCAAATCAACATGGCCTTACATTAAAAAAATGAATTTCTTCACTGTTTCAATATATTGAGAATTTAAGTTGTTAGCTTCAAGAATTTGATGTATGTACAATGTATCAGAAAAAGAAATTCTTTGCACAGATCACATATATTCTATCTTGGATATATAACTTTCGTGTTGATTTTTCACAAGTCAGTAAGGAACAGCAGAACTACATGTACAATCTGTCATTTCTTAAATCTAACATCCAGGCAGTGCACCATCACTTACTTAATTAAGGCCAATAAAAAAATTGTCTCACAGACAAAATAAAGATTTCAACATGTCATCATATGACAAAATCATACTGAATTTACATATTATGTACAGGAGCTAGACTTGTATCAGGAGTTAGCTGGACAAGGCACAGGTCTATCATATAAATGGGCCCCAACAGTCAAATCTATGCGCTACATGTAAGTTACATGTACCATCAGTTTATCAGTTTACTTGAAACAATGTTTTCTATAACTACACCAATTTTATTTACTTATCCTAAACTGCTGCCCGTATGGAACCATAAAGCAAAAAAAAAAAAAAACAATAAAAAAAACATCACACACTTGCCAAGCACTATATCATGTTTATAGGTTTTTTAATTTAAAAAAAAAGGAATATTCTCCTAAGGCCCTCACTTCCTGGAGTCAGATCAACATGATGTTAACAAAGTCGTTAAAAGGAATTTACTATAGTCTCCACAATAACACTGCGGAAACATCACTTTTTAAATTAATATTTTGAACGACATTAAAGACTTCAATTTCACCAGCTTCAACTTGAGGAACTCTTTTAGCAGTTTGGCAATGGCCCGTCTGGTTGCAACTTGCAAGGCTCATCATAACCATCTAAGAGGAAGAGCACACAGGATCTAGGATCACTCTTATACTGTACTTATACAAGTGCATCATCAACATCTTCAGTTGTTTTGACATCATGCTGTTCCAGTATTGTCTCACCTCCCAGTGTCCATATGTTCTGAAGCGTTATCTTTCCCATCCTGGCTTCACCCTCAATCAGAATGCACCTTGGTGCCGTGGACATATTGACAGTCCTGTGACACCTTGGTCGAACAAGTTGTCTGAGGAATTTGATGTCATTCTTTTTCACTCTGGTGTACTGTCTGTGAGCAGCTTCAGAAGGCAGTACAAGCGAGCGTCAAAAGCTTCATAATCCGAATCATTTCAGCAGAAGTAAGATAAAGCCATTGGAGATTTAGCCATCGAAATGCAGCAGATAGCCTTCCAGAGTTAGCCTATTTCAAATTGTGATGGAGAGTACGCCCCAAAACCCCACCAGAGACCTTGTGTCTTTGGCACTGAACATTGAACTTAATTATGTCAATCTGAAAGGACAAAGATAAATGTAATAATATCTTTTTAGAAAGAATGACTCTAAATTTGTACAACATTATAAACAAACAACGAATCATCCAATATAACTACAATATACAGAACAACAGAAATTTTACAATACTAGACATTATAAATGAATGAATGAATGAATGAATGAATGAATGAATGAATGAATGAATGAATGAATGAATGAATGAATGAATGAATGAATGATTTTTTAAAAGTACTCTACAACATAATTTAAGCAACCAATACTGAACGAAAAGCATTTGTTCGTATAAAAGCTGGAGAGAGAGCCCTGGCCTTACGCATCTCTAAACAGTTTCCAGCAGGTGTGTTGTTAGTGACAGTTCCTGCACTCTGGGTGGCACTTCTGTCCCCCCACCCTGCACCGGCAGCCTCCACTGATGTCTCCTGGACCCTGGGGAAAGGCACAAACACCATTATCATCATCATCTGTACTAACTACAGTCCACTCACAGACTGTTCACTTGTATGTGGACAAAACCTAACCAAACAAAATCATTGCAATCTAATTCCTTCTATAATTCCGTCATTCATTTCGAGAAAAATGAGGTAGCAAGTTAATTGGTGATTAAGATTGTTGTTGGTGAGTATTAAAGACTGCTGTCATACATGTACCGTGAGTCATGTAGAGTCATGTAAATGTTCTACCGGAGTAGTTTTAAATCCCCAGTAGGCAGCAGTCTTGTGTCCTTACAATGGTAGAGACACTTTACAGCAGCTGCTGTTTCCTCACTTGTCTCAGGTGAAAACATGACATGAAGCTAGAGGTCCCGTATTTGAGGAGATCCCACCACACTTAATGAAAAGAGAAGGGATCCTTCCTGATGTGAGTTACAGTCTGGTCTTGTACCTTGTACCTAACGGTACTGTACAAAACTGGTGTGTTATGCTTGAAGGCAGTTTACTAGTGTTGCGAAACAAACAAAAGAAAAACCCACCCCTGGCCCCCATCTCCTGGCCTTGGTGACCCAGCAGATTTCTGTCCGGCACATCGAGCAGCGTATCCAATCACAGCCTTCCTTCTTCTGCACGATGATGTCACACTGTGGGCAGTGCATCGCCTCCCCCTGCTGAACCATGTTCTGTATGGCAGGAAAAAGAAAAATGAGAAAAATGAAAATATTTTCTTTACATGTTTGATCTGGACAATACTGTTAAACACAATTTTTCCATGGTACAAAAATGTACTTTTATATTCACGGTTTTCACCGTCATTTCTGTATGGCAAAATCATCATTATCGTGAACGAATAATTCGCAGACTTTCTTTATGGTGCACCTTCTGCCGCCGCGAACATATAGTTCTGCGAACATGCCCATTTTTCTCAGACTGCAAACTTTTGCTACCACGAACATAATGTGTTTTTACAGTATCAACACATTTTTCAATAAGGCATATAAAAAATCAAATCAAACCTCACCTCGAGCATGGCCATGGTCTGCTGCGCGGCCTCGTCGTTGTCTGCCCTCCTGCGCAGGTCGTCCTGGTACTCCCGGCACGTCATGTTGTCGTGGATTGCCTTGCACGTCAGGCAGTTACGCCGACCGCACACCGGGCAGAAGAAGTCGTTACTCAGGTCCTCGTAGAAGCAGAACCTGATTCCCAAAAATGGTTTCATCATTAAAAAAATGAGCTTAGGTTTGCTGGCTCGTTCTGTCGTAACGCCCTCTTTTAGTTAGGGTTAGAGTAACTGGAAATCCCAGGAAGCAAAAGTTTGGACAGGTTGGTAAAGTGTAGGATGTGAGGGTTTTCTTCTACACACCCAATTATTCGTACCTTGCTGACGTTTCGGTGTCTATCAGACACCTTCTTCAGAGCTTCTGACTGGAGTTCTGCTTCTCAACAATATGTTTGAGATTGCGTTATACATACTTGTATAGCGGCAAGAAGCAGAACTCCAGTCAGAAGCTCTGAGGAAGGTGTCAGACATCAAAACGTCAGAGATGTATGTGCAAATAAAAATAAACAAACAAAAACAAACAAACCCTCGGCAGTCGGCCGTCTTGCAGTGGAAGGCGTCGCGCGCCTGCCCCTCAGCTATGGCCAGACCCCTCTCCTGATATCGCTGGTACTCATCAGGACTTAGCAGCTGGGGAAGACCAAACAATCTCAAGTTTCAAGTTTATTCATTTACTGGACATGAACACAAAAACACTAGGACTCATTTGCATTTGACTGTTGTACACAGGAATAGTGTAATTGAGGAAAGAGTTATACAGTCTGTTGATCCGAGCTTTGGGGTGGTCATTTCATCATTTCATCAGTCACTGCCTCCAATGAAAAAGTCCCCCCTTATTCTGTAACGTATGTGTGTTCCCTTGCAATTAGCCATAGCAAATTAAGAGGGAACTTACCGCCCTGATCTCCCTGTCCTGTAGCATGGCGGGGCAGGAGTAATCATCGTCAACAAACGGACACTTCACATCCGCCTCTTCACATGAGACTATGTGCTGACGGAGGCACTCTCTGTGGGACATACAGTAACATATGTTATAACATACGAACACATGCACACACACATGCACACACACACGCGCATGCACAACACACACACTCACACACACACACACATGCACACGCACACACACACACTCCAGCCCTCGCACTAGACTATGAGATGCCAAAATCATACATGTATGTAACACAAGACACAAAGTCACACACACACACACACACACACACTCACAAACGCACACACACATATGCACACATGCACACACACTCACACTACCACACACACACTCACACACACACACTCACACACACACTACCACACACACACACTCACACACACACACACACACACACACACACACACACACACACACACACACACACACACACACACACACACACACACACACACACACACACACACACACACAACCTGCAGAAGGAGTGTAGACAGTCCCTCAGCACCACACCCTCCCCCGGCTCTACATCCATGCGCACATGCACACGCGCGCACACACACACACACACACACACACACACATGCACACACACACACACATTGACACACACACTCACACACACACGTGCACACAAACACACACACACAAACACACACATTCACATACACACACACACACACACACACCTGCAGAAGGAGTGTAGACAGTCCCTCAGCACCACGCCCTCCCCAGGCTCCACATCCATGAAGCAGATCGCACACTCAAACTCCAGCGTGTTCGGCACCAGGAACTGCTGCTCTGCCATCAGCAACTCTTGAAGGTTGGCTTCTCTCCGACGCAGCTCAGCCTGAATATAAACAGGCCCACTTACAATAAAAACGTAAAAACTAAATAAAAAAGTAAAAACTCGAACTTTTGGGGCACCAGGAACTGTTGTTCTGCCAACTCCTGAAGATTGGCTTCTCTTCAATGCAGTTCAGCCTAGAGATTAATATATTGTAATTATGATTTTCTTCATCAATCTTTATCATGGTTACAATGGTAGGGTAACCATGCACCAGGAACTGCTGCTCTGCCATCATCAACTCCTGAAGGTTGGCTTCTCTTCGTCGCAGCTCAGCCTAGAGATAAACAGGAAATACTTACAATAAAAATTCCAGAACCCTAAAACTATGAAAGTCAAATGTGCTGAGCACCAGGAACTGTTGTTCTGCCATCATCAGCTCCTGTAGGTTGGCTTCTCTTCGTCGCAGCTCAGCCTAGAGATAAACAGGAAATACTTACGATAAAAAGCCCAAAAAAAAGGGTAGAACCCTAAAACTATAAAAATCAAACTCCGGCGTGTTCGGAACCAGGAACTGTTGTTCTGCCATCATCAACTCTTGAAGGTTGGCTTCCCTCCGACGCAGCTCAGTCTAATGGTAATAATTTTCTTTATCACGTGTACCATGTAACAAACGTGCATATGACAAAAAAACGTACATTGGCCAAGTGGGTAGAGTGCTCGCCTTGCATTCGTTAGGTCTTGAGTTCGATCCCCGGCCGAGTCATACCAAAGACTTTAAAAAATGCTTTCTCTACTTAGCATTTGAGAAAACGCACACCACTACCAGTGGACTAGCCCCCTGCTGTGAGGTAACCATGCACCAAGAACTCCTGCTCTTGATGGCATGCAGAGTTGGTGCATCTCCTTTCTTGTTTCGTTGTTCCGAGCCTTTGTACTGGTAGTACCAACTTAGAAATGTGTATCATAGGGGATTTCACAAACAACAAATGTTACTTTGAATGTTTTATTGTAATAATCTTGCAGCATAGTATCTTTTTGCAACAGTGCTTCACTAGAATACTGTTTATTACAATAAAAATAGACTGGTCGCATTCTTTCATTAATGAAAGAAAAAACTGAAAATTATGGAAATCCAGACTGACCACAAGTTTAAGAATCTACGTGGAACAGGAGTGAAAGAATGTTAATATATAACATACATGCATTCACCATTTTGGCTAGATATCAGTATGTACTACTTACTATGTAATGTTCCACCAAGTATAAATCATACAGTCATTTCATGGAATGGTGTCATTGCAAATGCTGGCTAATGTTTGCTATTGCGTACAAAATTTGGCTACCTGTTTGGCTCTTCAAGCATGAAGCTGTTGCATTTAGTGCATGGTGGCAATTTTTCGGATGCAGTTTTACTTGACTGTGAAATATGATCACATGTTCTCTACTAAGCTATGAACTTTCATTTTGGTCCACTTTATCATATGCGATTGCTGGTGCGTTATGCCGAAGGGCGGTCATACCAGCTATACAGATACAGATGCAACAAGAGGAACTCGGTACTAGTGGTCTTCCACCGAAACCCTTTTAAGGGATGCCTGTTTTCATGTACAGTCAGTGCCTGAGTGAATTTTCATCAGGTTCTCATCCTGAAGTCTTTGATTGTCTTCCTTCTACAAACTCTAATCTTAATCTGTTCATCAGATGTGAGTTCTATACGAGGCTGCCTGTTTTTGTGTACAGTCACTGCCTGGCAGTGGGTGAATTTTCACCAGATGGTTCTAGTCCTGAATCCTTCGTTCTTCTCCCAACTACAACTCTCATCTTTGCCAGGTTCATTGTAACAGAGTTCTACACTAAGTTGTCCTTTTTTGCGTACTTCGTGAATTTCCGCCAGATGATTCTGAATCCTTCATTCTTGTCCAAACTACAAACTTTCTTCATCTTCATCTGGTTCATCGTAAGCGAGTACTACAGGCACTCGGGGCTGCCCATTGTTGGTGGGGTGTAGCCTGGCAGTCGGGCCATGCTGCCCATTGTTGGTGGGGTGTAGCCTGGCAGTCGGACCCTGCTGCTCTTCCTGCCCCCACTGTAAACTGTCCTCTCCACCCAATGCCTCCTGTATGGGGGGAGATAACAGGTTACTGTGGGGGCAAGGAGCCTCAGGGGCCTGACAACCAGGCTACTTACAACAGGGTACAATTTGGATTTTCAACAAGGCTGTTACAAAACCAGCCACTGACAATGATCCAAGAAAGAATTTATTGTAAGAACAAGACTGTTGTATTTTGTATGACTATCCCAAAAATGCTCTCAGTTTGCAATCATACGATGACTGTACAATGAATGTGGCTAGGCCCTAAATCACTTTAATATCACTTCAAGCAACTTTGCATTTGTGGACAACTATCCCATCCCACCAGAGCAATGATAACTTGCTGCTCGATGTGGCAGCATAGGCACAGAATGTACTGGACCTGCTGGATGTTTGGTCAATGTTGCATCTGACTTTTGTCCGTTGTATATCTTTTCTCACTCAACATATATGAAAACTACATTCTGTAGAAGTGCCATACATATGTATGTTACAATCTGGATATTGCACAAGTGCAGTACGTTCGGATGTGCTGGTCTAAGGTACATGTAAGTCTCTCCCACCCACCCATCACTTATCAAACATCTCCCACCCACCTAAGTATACCCTCAAATTGTAAAATGATACAATGACTGTATGATGTATTTTAGTAGGCCCTAAGTCACTACATTGTACATCATGACTTAGTAAATGTCTTAAGTTTTGTGTTTATCCCACCCACCTGTTGGGCATAGCAGGAACTACCTGTATGTACTAACAGAATATACTGCACCTGCGCGAAACCAGAGTTTCTGCTGGATGTTTGGTCAATGTTGTATCAGAATTTTGTCTGTGTATATCTTTTCCAACATAACATATGAAAGACTGTAAACGATACATTCTGTAGAACTTGAAGTGCTATGCATGTTATGATCTGGATTTTGCACAGACGCAGTACATTCTGCCAACGTGCTGATCTAAGGTAAGTCTCTGCCACCCACCTGTTGGTACATCTCCTCGGCCTGCTGCTCCTTCCGAAGTCGTTCCCTCTCCTCCTGGTCTGGGACGTAGTTCTCCGGGACTCGGTAGTCCTCTGGCCTCGGGGTGCCGCAAATCTCACACCCGGGTCGCGTGGGCTGGTTCACGTACGTACACGCAGGGCAGGACCAACCAACCGCCTGGAATAGGGAGGGACAGCCTGGTTAATATATACTTTCACAATGGTTTTACTTTGCTAGTTCTCCGGGATGCGGTAGTCCTCGGGTCTCGGGGTGCCGCAGAGATCTCGCACCCCGGCCGCGTGGGCTGGTTCACGTACGTACACGCTGGGCAGGACCAACCTACTGCCTGTAGTTGGGGGGAACAGCCTGGTTAATTTATTATCATCTAAACTAAACTAAATGAGTGGACACATCAAACAGCAAACCAGATGGCCAGACTGGCAGAAGATTGTCAGCAGTGGAAAACCTTTGCCATACATGTACATTATGCTGCCCCGTCAGTTGACTAAGCTATGGGAGAGAGTGAAGAGTGAAGTGAAACTAGAAAGGCAACATTTGCATAACGTTTACCTTCACATGGTCTAGCACCACAAACTACTGCTCTATGAGTTCTTGTATGGTACCATATATGGTAACCAGCCTCTCCAACTTGCTACATAATGTAACCCAACACCACAGGGTGTCTGCTGCAGCACCAGTAAAGTGACAGCCATCTGGTCCAGGTCATCGAAATTGATTGAGTGAAATAAATGGGCTCAGTCCGGATATAATTTTTTATATGTACAGTTGTCATGTCAACATTTGTCCAAAAGTCATATAATTTTTCTTACCTGTACAGCAGGAGAAGCCCTAGCTGCAGCCTGCTGCTGATGTTGTAATGAAGCTGCTGCAGCCCCTTGCAGCAGGACATGTTCTTGTTGTTGTTGTTGTTGTTGTTGTGCAGGCCTCTGTGGATCCAACACTGCGTTCACAACCGCCTGTGTGTCTGCCAGGCCCATCCTGGGCGGGGCTGGTGTTGCTGGGGCAACTGTGACCGGGGTAACTGGCGTCCGAGGGGGAATGCTGGCTGGGCCTTCTAGTAGGGCAAAATATTCAACAGTGTAAGATGTATCAGCATCACGTTAAAAAATTCCAATTTCTCTTATACAGTATATACCTCTCAACATATCAATTCTATTGAATTTTCAATCCATTGAATTTCCATGAGATACTGTAGGTATTCTCCCAAAAGTGTTATCTTGCCACAGACTTTCTGCAACCTATGATCCACTGCTCACCAAGTCATGCGTGTCATCTGATCATGAAGTGGTGGACTGTTAATTCCTTGACAAAGTGGACTTGTACAGTCGAAAATTTTGGTAAGTCCAATTTATTTTGTTGGAAATGGCAGTTCAAACTTGTTTCATAATTCCTCTAAAAGTGTTTAGCTCAAAGGTTTACTTGACCTAAGAATGTGTTCTGTATGTATTTACATTAGTTTTTGTTTCTGTACTGTCTATCTATGGGCCAGTGGATGCCTGAAACAAATAAATAATAAGAATAATATAAAAATCACAGGCTAAGAATGTAAACAGGTTTTACCGAGTGGTGGTTGCAGAGCTGCCCCTCCCACGGCCCCCTGGGTAACCTCCCCTCCGACTGCCCCCTCAAGCGGCTCCAGATAATTCCGCTGCACCTGTGCTGACATCGCGGTCAGCAGGTACAGGTACGCCGTGTGTCCTGACCCCTTAATGCCACACCTGGCCAGGGTCCACTCATCCTGACACAGTCTTTTCTGAATCACCCACCGCTGAACAGGGATGGGGAACTTCAACCTTTCCTGGACCTGCAGCGGGAAATGGATGTGAACAAATTGGGCTGATTTCCAAGAGAGCATGGGGACTAAATTTGAAACTTTCACATAATCAAGAAGATCAGACTCTGTATACTGCCAATGTACAATGTACATACAAGTTTATTCTACAGGAATTTTGTTATTGTTTCATTTTGATACCAATAAAACCAGGATCAGGTAGTAGGAAGGACCCTCACCATCCTTTTGAGTGTGTAAATGGTTGTAGAAGGGTGAACGTCCAGCATGTACTGTCCCCCACACATGTCCTTGTCTTCTATGGAAACTCTCAACCTGTAGGACAAAGAAAGAAGGCAATATACATGACTTGTTTATACATTGTAATGGCATTCAATTCAGGTAATTTCTTATAGATCCGCTGCAAAAGAGATATTTATTTTAAGGTTTACATTGAGGTTAGGACATCTGCTGTGCTGTGCACATGTACCTTTGTACATCTAACTGTATTCAAGATTCAAGATTCAAGATGGATTTATTGGTTCTTCGCAGTTAAAAACAACTGAATTGTAAACCAATTTACAAAACATTGGCATATTAAAACTACAGGTATCAAGCATTTGTTTAAAGCTATCTAGTGATGATGCCCCTACTATTACTGTACTGTACTATACTAGTGGCAGAACTAGTGAGTTCCACTTTAGGATAGTTCTTGGCAAAAACAAGTGTTTGAACACCTCAATGCTCGGTTGATAACTCGAGGTGGCATGAGAGATTGAAGCATGTTTTGGGTTTTGCCAAGACTGACCCGATTTCAGGCTCTATTTGCCACCATGATGTGCAAGGGTAAGGGAGGGCAAACAGGTGTATCAACATGTTTACAGGTTGCACATCCAAGTTGTTTTTTTAAAGACTGACCTTATTTTTGGCCCAGTTTTGTTCCTAACAGCGACATCCAGGTTAGGTTTGAGGTTGGCGAGCTGAGAGGCCAGCTCCATGGCGAAGGACTTGTCTCCTACTTCTACTGCCTTCATCAGGGACACAGCAAGGGCCTCTGGGGAGGAAAACACACAAGGACACAGAGGTATGATCGGTTCTGAGAAAAATTACTATTTCGAATGATGCAAGTCACAAAACTAAGTCATGCAGTCCTGATTGAACGTATGGTGGAGAAAATATGCAGTTATGTTTCCATGTGTTTCAAAAAGAGAGATCTAGAAGAAAATGGTGTTCAAAGCTGTAGACATACGCTTTTGGTACTTAGTGCTAGAATGTAATGTTTCAGTATTCAATGTGTACTATGTTTAATATTCTCTACACCACATATGGTCACGTGCATTTACGATATCCTATCTAGGTAAGATGTGTAATTCAAAAATATTGCTACCATATCAGGTCATCCATAAGATCACAACTGTCTATTTATTTATTGAGACTGTCTGAGACAGAAAACTCACCTGCATCATCTACCTCAGGTGATCTGCCAGGTGTGGGCAGGGTTAAGGACTTTCCCTTTTCTGTTTCAACACAAACGGAAGAATATGTTGAATATATAGCTTGCAAGTATGATGATGATGATGTTTTTGAGCCCAGTCACTAATTAGATACCTACAGCTCCACCTGTGAGCAGTGACATAAATGCCTAACCTTGTCTTTTGTACAGGAATAATATGAGGATTAATGACAGAGACCAAACTCATCATTTATTTATTCAACACTATAATGAAATGTGGTTCGGAGTAACCAAGTTAATCAACACTACCCATAGCCTTTCTAAAAACTATAGATTCTGAAAAAATTAACCTACTATTTCATATTCTATCTGCTTCCTATAGTGATATCAAGTAGTTAGGTAGCAATATACATAGCAGGGCAACTTTCCACACCTGATATTGGAGTATTACATGTAACTTTAGCTCTAGCTTCTCTGTTGATGTTGATGTTGGAATTGGCAATTTAGAACACAAATGGCAATAAACTGTATGTAGAATGCAGAAACTTTAACTTCATATAACACATGTACAATATCTTCTTTGCATCACATGCATTCTAAGTAGAGAAGTTGAATTCTTAAAATTAGTGGGGCAAACAGTAGAACGCTTTAATGTAACACCTATCCACCCACCTGCCCAGGCCTGTTTGGTGTTTATTCTGTCCTTCTGTTGTGAAGCTGCTGCTGCACTGCCTCCTCCTGTAACATTTAATGCTCCCATTTATGTTTGGTCTGGCACAGTTATAATAGAAAAACCTATCTTCTACAGCTGTATATGCAGCACTGGCGTAGATGCCATCATACAACACACAGTGAAACGTAATATAGCCAAGGGCACAATAGAAGGTCAAAGTTCAGCTTTACACCTTAAGAGCAATGACAAAGGCCACGGGTGCAAAGTTCCCCTCCAGCTTAGGAAAGTCAAGAGACAATAAAGTTACACTAGTTGGGACAAGTTGACGTAGAAAATTAAGGGGGATAAGAGATCTTGCATTCTATTTGACACATGCGCTTAACACGTCAACACACTCAGGAAATGACAGTGTTGTGGCTTTTCCGGGGAGTCTGGGACTACTCCATTAACAAAACTTACGGAAGAAAAAGTTGGGAAACAGAAACCTTATACTAGTAATTACACTAGACCCTTTTTTGCCCAAATGGTACTGAAACTTAAATGTTAGCAAGGGTGAGTAACACCAATTTCTGTAGTTGTTTCTATGAGTAGTAGTAATTTTTATTATTGTCTATAGGTCTTCAAAACGAACCGCCCTTTGGTGTAACACACCAGCTTCTGTATCTGTATACATTTTGTAGCCAGTATAACCACCCTTCGGTGTAACAAACCACCTGTTCTGACTGTATAATGTACACACTTCCTACCTGCTCTCCTGATTTCGTGCAGTAAGTTAGAGATAACAGTGTGCATGATGCTGGAGTCTTTAGTGGACAGAAACTTTGCAGTATACATGGTTCCATCGTGGAAGGTGAGCTCGATAAGTGTGGGATCCTTCTTGTTGTAAGACAGGCCTTGTAAAGGCAGGCTAAATATCATCTGTACCAGGGAAAGATGGGAAGAAGAGGAAAAAAATTATGTTCAAAATCAGATTGTAACTAAAAGTTACAAAGTTTACAAAGCAAATGCAAATTCTGTTTACCTTACATGGTCTAGCCCAGCAAACTACTACTGCTCTGTTTAAATTACATTCATATATATGTATACGGTGACCTGAGCCTACTCTATCCAACTCTGTCCTGCCACTTGCTACATACTAAGTAATGTAACCCAACGTACACCACTGGGTCTGCTGCAGCACCAGTTATCATGATGACAGAGAAAAACTTATACATTTAACTTTATACATTTGCAACTTGAGGAAGTAATCACAAGAAAATAGTGATTGTAGTAATTGCAATTTGCTTTAAAACTCTCTTTGCTTAAAAGTTTAGAGACTTACGTCCATATATATAGGTATCCATTACTAACGAAAGTGAAAGCAACATAACTTCAATGCTCACCATGGCTTCTTACACTACAACAATCTCTTGGCAAACTTGAATTTTTTTGTGTTTTATCGTAAATCTTACATTGCCCATCTAGCCGAATCGCTCAAGTGATACCACCAAATGTTATACACACAGTGATGCTACAGCTACTGTAAGAGATGGCAAAAAAAAACAAAAAAACACCTGTGTGCTTACCTGTCCCCGTCCCCCTGATTTGTCCTCGCGTATAACCAGGTTAAACTGTCCACCCTGATCACGATAGATGCACAACTGACTCGTCGCGGCCTGGTCCTTGCCCGCACCGACAACATTCGTCCACTGCGAATCCGGCGAAGCATCTTTCTGGTACACCTGAGCACTAGCGTATGCCAGTAAAGTTCCCTGTGACATGGTTGGTTCTTCACAACTCAGGTGACTTGACTTGGGGAGGGGGGTCCAGTCCCACAAACAGAATGTCTCTTTGCAAAATGATACTCTTCTGTACTTTAAGTTCCAGTACACCACCACCAGGAATAGACTGTCCTTCCTGATCCTGTGCTGATCATGGTTTCCATTTCCTCATATGTGGACAGCTTAAGTGGAATCTGGGACTTCTTCTGCAAAACCTGGGACTTTCCAATAACGTCATAGCAGCCCGTTTTGTATGATGGGGATTCCCCTTTTAGCTAGTTCTTTCTGGCAGGTGCTGGTTTTCCCCTACAACTACAAGAAACAATGTTAAAGGTCAACTGCTAAAGGTTACAAACGGTTAAGCCAAATATTCTTTACATATTCCTCTTTTCATCTGAAATATGAGGGAAAGGATTACTTTCTGTGCAAAATCAACAGAGCGGCGTGGTTCACAGTGCATTTTATAGTCATAGGTCAGAGTTTGCATGGCATAGCCCCGCCTAGATGACATCATTAACTCGTGACGCAAGGGAAAACGTAGGCGTACACCATATTTTCTTATTCTCAAGGCTTCCAACAACACTCTCACTGATTTTTACGTGCGTCACGCCCCCATAACTTTCAAAAATCGCTCCAAAACTTCCCACCTGTAAAGAGAAAAGCACACCGGTCACTTTTTTAAAGCGTCGTCTGTTTATTTCCCACAATCCTCTCGGTGCACATGCGCAAAGCACCATGGGTACTGCCTAATCTACTGCGTTTGTTCACAAAGAAGGGCGCAATTTTTTTCTGCTCCGAGTTTTTCGTCCATTTTCGCAATTTTTGGCGGACCAGGGGCAGCATTTCCCACCCGGCAGTTTCCCAAGGACCTTGTTCGGCCATTCCGACTGTCTGGATCCGTCTGGACGGTCAATAGGTGCAATTTTGGCGAGGTTTTTTGGAGCGGGCGTTATGTTCATGGCGGCTGATCTGCAAGCTTCTGACAGCTCACAGGACGTTTGTTCGATGTTTTCGTCGTCCGTTTGCAGAATAGCCACGCGAATAAGCCTCAAGGAGACGCGACATAAAGGACAGAGAGCCCTGCCGAGCAGTTTTAGCGGGAAGAACTTCAGCAGTTGCGAGCCGTGTTCGAGTAACCGCTCGTTTTAAGCTCAGAAAACAGGAAACTCAAGTTTTTGACTGTCTGAAGAAGGAAAAGGCGGTCCGGACAACTACTCAAGACAGTACTACTGCTCCTTAAAGTAACTCTTATTATTTTTGTGGTATTTGCTGAACGAATCGGACGTCAAGACGCCATGAAGCTTCTGGAGAACTCTTTCTTTGAGGCCCTGAACTCGGCTTTGTGTGTGGAGATGGGCGATAGCAGGATCTATGGAAGGTAGATAAAAATTTTGACAGAAGCGATTTTTGCTTTGTTCGTTTCTATGTGGGGAGGGGGGCTTGGAAACGTTTTCCCCCCCAAAAAATGCACATCAAAAACCACCTTTCTTGTGAAAATGTGTTTTATATGCAAAGAATATATTGTTTTCCGTTGGATCGGTGGCAAAAACTATGAATATGAGCAAAGATAGCCCTGCTTTGTTTGTATACCAGTCAACGTCCTTGACTTGACCAGTAACCGCCCATGTTTTTGTCACAAGTTGTCTAACCAGTTTGCAAAGGGTAACTCGTACTCGTACAGTATGAACCCCAAATTAATTATAGGAGTCTGGTATGTGTAGTTGTTGGTGTAAAGTCTAGTTCTACGTGTTTCCTGACGCTGTGTGTTGCCTTGTGACGTGCGTTTACTTGGAGATCGGATGACAGAACGTTATTTATAGCACAGCAACACAGGCTATATATTTTCTCCACCACTAGTTAATGTCAGCGAACTTTAGTTGTAAATGTTGGTTGAAGATGTGGATTTGTGATCACATTGTGAAGAGAGTCGTTGAACAGTGGGGTCGTGTGGCATAACGGCAGATTTCGGCTCAAACCAAGGGGTCCCGGGTTTGAATCCAGCCATGTCACCAACCTTGTGCCCTTGGGAAAGGCACTTTACATGACTTTCCTCACTTCGCTCTGGTGAAAATGAGTATGACGGTCAGGATGATCATTATCATGATCGTGGGCATTAAACGTAGAACAAAGAAAGAAAGAACAGACTAGACAGGGAAGGAACAAGGCTTACACACTGTGATGTCATTGTTCCCATGTAAATCCCTAACAAAAGAGGAGGCTCGGGTTTCCATTTGCATCAACTGCCTGCATACCTGGTCAGGTGGACAGATGGGAACACTCGGGTTATCCATATTTAATCAGGAATGATGTAAATTTTCCACAGATATTGATGTTTCAGAGACGGGACCATGATAACCAGTAATTTGTAAAGAAGGTAGACTAGTACTGACTAGACTATAACAATGTCAGACTCAGACGCCAGGTTTTTGCTCCAGTTATGCTGTAGAATGTTGTCTCCATGAGAGGATTAAGTACACGGTTAGACACACACACAGTAAAGCCTGTCCAGTGTACTGATACAGACTACCGTAGTTCTGATCAAGAATCATGCTAGTAAAAATGATGCTACACTGGTTACACCTAGATCACAGGGTTTGCGCTAACACTAACAGGTTTTAATCCCTGTACGAGTGTAGCTCTAGCACTACTGGTATTAAAAAAGTTGCAGTACATTTCTGAAGGAGTACCCGAAAGTGTACAAGTCTTGCATGGCCTTTCCTGACATAGTTCTGTTCCCTTTCCTTTCATCATCCCAGACTGGAGAGCTACTCCTGCAAGATGGCAGGTAACGACAAGCGTCTGTTCAAGATGTTGAGCCAGGAGGGAGGAGGTGGGCCCAACGAGCTTCAGGCCCTCTCCCCGCCGCAGACCATGTCGGTCAGCCCGAGTCGCGCCGCGTCGTACAGCAGAAGCACCAGCGACGAGGGGGAGGGCCCGCTCTGCGACACCTGCAGCAGGAAAACCATCTTCTACCTGATCGGGACGCTCAACACGTCATTTGCACCTGACTACGATTTCAGGTGAGGGAAGGAATGTAGTAGAATCATTCATTATTCTCAAGGCTGAACATGCAGGGAACATGCAGGGAAACATATTAGGCACATAACAGTAGAATACAATACAGCAGGAAAACCATCTTCTACCTGATCGGGACCCTCAACACCTCATTCACACCTGACTACGATTTCAGGTGAATAAGTAGATTGATTGACTAAGAAAGAAATGTATTACACCATAGATCAGAATTGAATTATGTAGTTTAATGTTTTCTAGCACACACATATCATCTGCCAATCTATAGATAGATACAGTATTACAAAAAACACTTTAACAGTAATGTTGTCGTTCTGTCCCCACAGTGATGCTAAGAGTCATGAGTTCAGCCGTGAGCCCAGCCTGCAGTGGGTGACGACCACCATCGACACGCAGCTGTCCATGGGGCTGGGGGAGAAGTACACAGTCCTGCGCCCTCAGCTCTGGGCTACCATCGACAAGGAGATCACACTCGCAGACTGTGACATTTACAGGTAGGTACAACAACTATAATATGATATAAGAAACAGGAGTCTCCCCAGAAATTTTTAGGGGAGAGGTGCTCCCTAATCGGTTGATGTAGCGAAAAAAGAAAATCCGCAAATTTTCATGAAAATACTAAGAAAAAACCCTAAATTTGAACATTTTGGGAGAGAAGCTAGAATTTTGGGGAGAGGGGGAGCACCCTTGCTTCATTGCTTGGGGAGAGCCCTGGTATAAGAAAATATATTAAACTTTAGTTGGGGAGGGAATTGGGAAGGAAAGGCTAGGGGCTGGGGGAGAAGTACACAGTCCTGCGCCCGCAGCTCTGGGCTACCATCGACAAGGAGATCACACTCGCAGACTGTGACATATACAGGTAGGTACAACAACTATAATATGATATAAGAAACAGGAGTCTCCCCAGAAATTTTTAGGGGAGAGGTGCTCCCTAATCGGTTGATGTAGCGAAAAAAGAAAATCCGCAAATTTTCATGAAAATACTAAGAAAAAACCCTAAATTTGAACATTTTGGGAGAGAAGCTAGAATTTTGGGGAGAGGGGGAGCACCCTTGCTTCATTGCTTGGGGAGAGCCCTGGTATAAGAAAATATATTAAACTTTAGTTGGGGAGGGAATTGGGAAGGAAAGGCTAGGGGCTGGGGGAGAAGTACACAGTCCTGCGCCCGCAGCTCTGGGCTACCATCGACAAGGAGATCACACTCGCAGACTGTGACATATACAGGTAAACTCAAGAATTTCAAGGGGTCAAGATTGGTAGATTAAAAGATGTATGAGGCATATGGCACCACATGGTCTCTTTTAGGATTTCACTTACACAGATTGTGACATCAGGTAGTTTTTTTTACATATACAGGTAGACATAAAAACTAAGAAGTGTCAAATTTGCTAGATTAGGAAAGGTTTAACAACTTACTCTCTTTTGTTTTTGCTAACTCCCCAATGAGTCATAGTCTGTTATGTAGTATTTTACTTACTGAGACTGTGATATTTCAGGGGTCTCCCCAGGAATTTTTAGGGGAGTGGTGCTGGAAATTTTTTGGAGGGCACGTAGTGCCCGACGCCGTGCGAAGCGCGGCTG
>NW_017804109.1:1277840-1279988 GCF_001625305.1 Branchiostoma belcheri
TGTGAAGATCATCAATGCAAAGAAACGTACATCGGGGAGACCAGTCAGCCGCTCAAGGAAAGATATAAGCAACACTGCAGGGCCAGTAACAGTGGATTTTCTTCGGCCATATGGCACCATCTGGACAAACATAAAGGACATTCTTTTCATCTTGAATCAACGGACATCTTGGACCGGGAGGCGCGCTGGTTTGAGCGTGGAGTCAAGGAGGCGATTTATGAAAGACTTTATAAACCATCACTCAACAGGAAGGGAGGACTTAATGTTGAACTTTCAAGTACATGGGATTCTACTTTACAGCATATCTAGGGACTCACTTATCTTTATCATTACATTAGTTAATACTTTACCATGTGTATTGTATATAGAATCTATAGAACGCTTGTTGCTAACTTATTATTTGTTTATTTAGAACATAAATACTTTTAGAATTAACGGTGCCGTTCCGAGTTCTACCGCAATTTTGAATATTTCACTGAAGAAAGATGCCGGACGGCGTCTGAAACGTCTGACATTATTTTCTTATTTTATCCAGAAGTAAAGATTCAAACTTTTCTTATGAGTACTTGTATGTTTATCATCATACTCTTGGCAGCCTTCGTAAAAAGTAGTTTTGTAAATAAAGCGAGGTTGGTGAGTGTTTTCTGTTTGAAATTAGGTCACTTATACAAGGTGTGAAATTCTTGTGTTTTTCTAGTAAAAGAGGGAAGCATGTGCTCTCTTCATAGGTATACCATCTGTCAGTGACAAGAGCAAAACAACTAGCAAGTTCTCAATACAATTCAACAAATGCTGTTGTATATATATATATTAAGTGAAGAATTTTAATTTTTCTAGATTCTGTTGCCAACGAAGGTGAAAACACCAACGGGGCATGTTAACAAATGTAGGGAAGTGCCAGGCTTGTTTTCGTGCGGAGTGGACGCTTTCCTGGACTGTTACTATTATGGAATCTTCAGCAATAACTTTTCTGGTCTCTCATCTCTCAACACTGGCCCTTTCCTGTCTTCTGTTCACAACTCCTGTCTCACTCGCACACCTACAACATCACCTGCACAACTAAGTATCTCCAGAGAAGGTCCCTGGGGGATTCTGGTCAAGAAAACCAAGAGCTTTGCCCCTAAAGGTACAGATCTTGCTGAAGTCCATGAGGCATTTGAACTAATGGCGGAAACCAAAGAAGAGCAATTATACTTCATGACACAGTCTGACTACAAGGCCTCTTGCATTTCATGCAATGATACCATCTCACTCCAGCGAGAAGATGTGCTCACCTACCTCAACTATGACCATTTCCGTCAATATGGGTACAGTATGAATATGGCATTGCAGGGATACATCCTGCACCCTGAAGTGGGAGTGAAACGTTGCAAGAACTGTAAGACGAGGAGTATGCAGGTTCAGTTGACAGATTTCAAAGTAAAGCTCCCCAACATCCTGGTTGTTGTATTGCCCCAGTGTCATCCAGTTCGCCCCTGTTCCCCCATTGACTTAACAAGTGACTCGCCAACAACAATCCACGAGCACACAGCTCCACCACGGCCAGGTGAGAGAGAAATGATACCAGGAGTGGTGGTGGAAGAGCGCCTTACCATCTTCAACAAACCATACATCCTGACAGGTGCAATCAAGACCGCCCCTGGCCATTTCAGTGCAGTTGTCAACTATTGCAACATGTTCTGGGAGCTGGACGATCTTGGCTGTCAAACAAAATGTGCTCATTCCCTTGCTGACTTGGAAGGAAAACCATCTCCATACCGGACACAGAAATCAGACCATATTTCCACATTCATATATCATGCAGAAGAATCCATAAAGCCAATGACATTTGTAAAACTGCCAGCAAGACAAAGCCAGCCACCTAAAAGGCCACCAGCACCTGTTCTAGTTGGCAGTTTACCTGTAGCCCCGACATACGCGACAGTGGTACAGAGGCTCAGCCAGCACGGTAGAGTCCCTTCAGCACCTGTGCTACTCAGGAAGGCAAGTGTACCTGTAGGCCAGCCAGCATCTGTGCTACACAGCAAGGCAAGTGTACCTGTAGGCCAGCCAGCACCTGTGCTACACAGCAAGGCAAGTGTACCTGTAAGCCAGCCAGCATCTGTGCTACACAGCAAGGCAAGTGTACCTGTAAGCCAGTCAGCTTCT
>NW_017804109.1:1280008-1287872 GCF_001625305.1 Branchiostoma belcheri
GAAGAAAAAAAAACTTACTGAAGAAAAAAAAACTTACTGAAAAAAAAAACTTCTGAAGAAAAAACTTCTGAAGAAAAAAAATTCTGAAGAAAAAAATTCTGAAAGAAAAAAACTTCTGAAGAAAAAAAATTATTCAGCACAAAGTTTTGATTAGTTTTCATCCCATTGTTTTCCTAAAAATCAATAATGTGATTTTATCCATTTTAAACGCCCTAAAATTAGCTAAATCGGCGCTTTAGGGTGATTGCGTAATATGCGTGCACTATGACCTTTGACTTTTTACGGGTCATTCACGAGTTGCACATTCCCAGAGTCCTTTGCGCCCAGGGTAGGTCACGTGGGCGTGACGACACGCACAGGGTAGGGAGAATTTTGCGGCAGTGCGATTTTACGACAGTTTACGACAGTTTCGGTTAGCGCGCGAAACACGAATTGTAAACAAGATGGCCTGTTATCGCAGCAAGTCGGTAAGTGCACTACTCATAGAAAATAACGTATACTATTTGATGACATCTAAAAAAACCCATATGTAAATCAAACATTCTATAATACAGCTTGTTTTATTTGTGTTCAAGTGATGTTGTTGTTTTTTCGACCGTGACGCGTGAGCCGCTAGTTGCACATTCTTCGATGGCGCTAAAACAATTTAAACAACGAGTACTTGTATGTTTATCATCATACTCTTGGCAGCCTTCGTAAAAAGTAGTTTTGTAAATAAAGCGAGGTTGGTGAGTGTTTTCTGTTTGAAATTAGGTCACTTATACAAGGTGTGAAATTCTTGTGTTTTTCTAGTAAAAGAGGGAAGCATGTGCTCTCTTCATAGGTATACCATCTGTCAGTGACAAGAGCAAAACAACTAGCAAGTTCTCAATACAATTCAACAAATGCTGTTGTATATATATATATTAAGTGAAGAATTTTAATTTTTCAGATTCTGTTGCCAACGAAGGTGAAAACACCAACGGGGCATGTTAACAAATGTAGGGAAGTGCCAGGCTTGTTTTCGTGCGGAGTGGACGCTTTCCTGGACTGTTACTATTATGGAATCTTCAGCAATAACTTTTCTGGTCTCTCATCTCTCAACACTGGCCCTTTCCTGTCTTCTGTTCACAACTCCTGTCTCACTCGCACACCTACAACATCACCTGCACAACTAAGTATCTCCAGAGAAGGTCCCTGGGGGATTCTGGTCAAGAAAACCAAGAGCTTTGCCCCTAAAGGTACAGATCTTGCTGAAGTCCATGAGGCATTTGAACTAATGGCGGAAACCAAAGAAGAGCAATTATACTTCATGACACAGTCTGACTACAAGGCCTCTTGCATTTCATGCAATGATACCATCTCACTCCAGCGAGAAGATGTGCTCACCTACCTCAACTATGACCATTTCCGTCAATATGGGTACAGTATGAATATGGCATTGCAGGGATACATCCTGCACCCTGAAGTGGGAGTGAAACGTTGCAAGAACTGTAAGACGAGGAGTATGCAGGTTCAGTTGACAGATTTCAAAGTAAAGCTCCCCAACATCCTGGTTGTTGTATTGCCCCAGTGTCATCCAGTTCGCCCCTGTTCCCCCATTGACTTAACAAGTGACTCGCCAACAACAATCCACGAGCACACAGCTCCACCACGGCCAGGTGAGAGAGAAATGATACCAGGAGTGGTGGTGGAAGAGCGCCTTACCATCTTCAACAAACCATACATCCTGACAGGTGCAATCAAGACCGCCCCTGGCCATTTCAGTGCAGTTGTCAACTATTGCAACATGTTCTGGGAGCTGGACGATCTTGGCTGTCAAACAAAATGTGCTCATTCCCTTGCTGACTTGGAAGGAAAACCATCTCCATACCGGACACAGAAATCAGACCATATTTCCACATTCATATATCATGCAGAAGAATCCATAAAGCCAATGACATTTGTAAAACTGCCAGCAAGACAAAGCCAGCCACCTAAAAGGCCACCAGCACCTGTTCTAGTTGGCAGTTTACCTGTAGCCCCGACATACGCGACAGTGGTACAGAGGCTCAGCCAGCACGGTAGAGTCCCTTCAGCACCTGTGCTACTCAGGAAGGCAAGTGTACCTGTAGGCCAGCCAGCATCTGTGCTACACAGCAAGGCAAGTGTACCTGTAGGCCAGCCAGCATCTGTGCTACACAGCAAGGCAAGTGTACCTGTAGGCCAGTCAGCATCTGTGCTACACAGCAAGGCAAGTGTACCTGTAAGCCAGCCAGCATCTGTGCTACACAGCAAGGCAAGTGTACCTGTAGGCCAGTCAGCATCTGTGCTACACAGCAAGGCAAGTGTACCTGTAAGCCAGCCAGCATCTGTGCTACACAGCAAGGCAAGTGTACCTGTAGGCCAGTCAGCACCTGTGCTACACAGCAAGGCAAGTGTACCTGTAAGCCAGCCAGCATCTGTGCTACACAGCAAGGCAAGTGTACCTGTAAGCCAGTCAGCTTCTGAGCTACTCAGGAAGGCAAGTGTACTTGCAGGCCAGTCAGCACCTGTGCTACACAGGAAGGCAAGTGTACCTGTGGCCCAGTCATTAGCTGCTACAAACAAGCTGGTCATTTTGGTGCCATCTGATTCACAACGCACGTTGGCCACTCCAGCATTTGCTTCAGCCTCTATGTATTCTGAGGTGAATGAGAACACTGCTACTGATGAGATGTTTACAGGGGAGCCTGTTACGTACTCAGATGTACAAAAACTTTCCAAACGGGACTTGAAAAGTCAGTGTAGAAGGAAGAAATTGGATGACTCGCTGAGTATGTTGGCAATGAAAACTCTCCTGTGCCTGTCACTGTTAATATCACCATCAGGAGAGGACAGTGTTGATTTCCGCTGTAGGGAAGAGCTTTGTGAGAAGGACAATGCCACCTATTCCAAACTGAATCCTGTGACTGTGGCAAGGTTAACAGGATGGACTAAAAGAATGAATGAGGTCCCCCCAATCAATGACATAATGATCGCTCAGTACTTGGTGGGAAAGAAGAGTGCTTGTGGAAGAACATACAAAACATTGGAACCGTACAAAAAATTGAACAAGGCTACGTGCACAGTATTCAGTTCAACAAAACCAGTGAGTTTCATCCTTTCTGCACAGTACAAGGAAAGTGTTTATCATCACAAAGCACTGACCCAGAAAGGGAGAAATGGATGTACGTGATTTTGGATGTTGAAGATGGGCATCCCTATGGAGGTTACTGTGTATGCACTGGCGGGTGGGTATCATCAAGTATTGTTATTGTTTCCTTTGATCCTTTCATTTTTTGGTTGTAGCTGATCTCATAGAACATGACTGCAATACCTGCTGAAGTAAAGCGTACTGATGTCACATTTCATTTTTCAGGCAAGGAGGCACTTGCTCCCACACTGGTGCGCTGCTGTTTGTCTTGAGCGATTTCATCTCCAGAGGACAGCAAAGGCTTCCAGATGACCTATCAGCCACGGAACGTCTGTGTCAATGGACGGAACCAAGAGGTACATGAATTTGATTTCTTTGTAAGCTCAGTATAAGAGTATTTAGTGTGTCATATATGTTTATTGTATTGATGTTAGTAATACTTATGGTTCCCATTTTATTTGTTGTTTCAGGTTCAAAGGTACAACCAATACCTCTGCAAGACATGACAATTAAGAAGTTCAAGTTCAAAGCTAAAAAGACAAAGAAAAACAGAAGGTGTGCCAAAATCGCAAATTATGGAAAGGCTCAACTGGCCCCAACACAAGTAGTATCACCAACTAAGGCATTCTTGCAGATGGAAAGGAAGTTGCAGGAAGCAAACAGAAATGGCCCACCTCCACCTGGTATGGTCATCATACGACGTATCAGCGAAGAAAGAGCATCAAACACTTGTACTACAAAACAGAACATACACCTGTTTCCTGCTGGGGAGGCTGACATTGACATTGTTGCGCAAATGGAAACAGTAGAAACAGCACCTCTGTCCCTTCCAGATATCTGTGATCACATGGACCTGAAAAAATACAAATTCATGCCTTATGCAAAAGAGAAATTTTTGTCATCCTTACATCTCTCTCCAAGGCAGGCAATGATGATTGAGTCGGAAACAAAACAACAAAGTTTATCAGAAAGATGGAGATATTATAGGCAAGGCCGGATTACCGGCTCGGTGGTCCATGCTGTATGCTCTACGATGGAGAAAGTTAACAAGGGATACGATGCCTCGCCATCAAACTTGATAAAGAATATCATGGGATACTCAACAAAAGACATCAAGACACGGGCAATGAGGCTTGGACTTGCAAATGAGTCGAAAGCAAGGAAGGAGTATGAGCAACTACTGAAAGACAACTGTCCAGGTGTCACTGTAAGTGAAAGTGGTTTTGTCGTCCTCCCTGATAAACCCTGGTGCGGTGCCAGCCCAGATGGCATTGTATCTATTGGGGGGGAACCTGAAAAAATTATTGAAATAAAATCCCCGGATACCCAACTTAGTCCTCAAGCAGCTGTCAGGGAAGGAAAAATAGACTGGATTAATAAAAATGGAGACCATCACCACCTACATAAAAAGAAGCGAGGTTACTATTCACAGATCCAGTGGACAATGGCTGTGACGGGCCATCATAAATGTGACTTAGTAGTATGGACGAAAGGTGGTATTCTTGTAGTACCTGTCACATATGATGACACATACGTTTCACATATGATGAACTGTGCAGAGGATTTCTTTAAAGGTTTCATAGTGGAAGAGATTCTTTCTGGTGCAGTAAAAAAGACCCTGGATCAAGGCCCAGCATTTAAGAAATCAAGACTCAAGTAGATACCTATTCAGTACAGAAAAGTTTGACTTGTTCATTGCTCTTATTCAAAAGTTGTTGTTGTTTCTTTTTTAACTGTTCTTAACAAGCAACTTTTCAGCAAACATAATATGCCTATTAGAGAGAAAAGTATCCTTTGAGATAGTTGCAATGTATGTGTAGTGAAAAAAAGTCTGGCTTAATTAACAATTAAAAAAAACCCCTAAGTATCCTCAACAAGTCTGTATCCTGCTGTAACAGTTAGTATTATTACCAAAGAAATAGAGAACTTTACTAGGAAGCTTAAGCCTTTTTCTTCTATATTTAGATGTTTGATCTTGTTGCCTACAGACATGAGACAATTCACAAGCATTAGTACAAATGTAAATATGAAAGCAAGGGCAAGTAACAGATGGAATAGTGGAATCAAACCAAAAGTACATTACATCTCGATATTTAGTTGCCTAAAAGACACATTGGTGGCAATTTACAATACTCCCGTGACTCCGTACAAAAAGGCATTACTTATACATTTTGTACATGTACAAAGTTGAAGAAGAAATAAAGAGATACTATATTATCTTATGCAAGATATCGAAATAAAATAGAAAACTTCAGACAATTTTTGTCTTTTCAAGTTTGTGGATACATTGTCATTTGTGTTCAGAAGTTACAATGTTAGGACATACTAGTATACACGTTGAAAATGGCAGATGAAACTGTCTTTGAGGAATGCTTTTTAAACCAGTTTGTAAAGTATGCAGTTACTGTGTGCCATTTACACCATCATTCCTCACAACAGGTGTTTGAAAGTTCACTAGATATGCGCACACGACAAAAATTTGTTCCAAGCTGTTGCTCATTGACAGCTTCAACTGTCCGTCCAGGATATGAAATCTCTTTATTCGACCAATTATTCTTTCGACATGTACCCGGGCCTTGGAGATTCCATTTGACCTTTCAACCTCAGCACTTGTCAGCTGGGAGCGACCCACTCCTTTGAAATCAGGAACTAGCAACTTAACACCTAATTCAGCTAGTTCACACTCAACAGTAAACCCCTTATCAGCCATTACACTGTCTCCAGGTTTAAGTGACTGTAAGAGGTCCTCGCTGGCTCCTGTGATGTACTTATCTGATGCCCTGCCTCCATAGCATGGTGAGCAATAGATTACTGCCATAGAAGGGCTAACTCCAATCAAGAACTTTACAGTTTCATGGTGTTTATAGTTTGAATACAGCTGCTTTCTAGTATCTAAGTCTGAAGGTTTCTCAGTGAACAACTCTGTACAATCTACAGTGATATAGACCTCTGGAAAGAGATTGAAACAACGTGCCTTTCCTTCTTGGGCAACTTTCCTACTTGGGAGTTCGAACATACCTTTCAGTTCTTGGTACATCAAGTTAATCCAAGACGTAAAGAGCCTTGAAAAAGTAGACTCACTTATCAGGAACCTGGCTGCGATGTCCTTCACCAACAGTCCGACTCTCAAACGCACCATTACAGCGAAGAACTCCTCTTCCAATGTCAGAGTTCTTCTTTGTCCAGGCTTCATTGAGTAGCGGTACGAGTAGTGTTCGCTATCCAACGTGGCGCCCCCTCTCCAGTATTTCATCCCTGCAGCCTTTGGTTTCAGGTATTCAAACAAAGCCTGGAATGTTCCATAGTTCGGAAAACCTGTCCAGAACCTGAATTTGTCATTATTGTCCTTTATGTTGTCAAGGCGCAGGCAAGCCTTCTTCAGTTTTTCAACCTCTGCCTTCATTTCCTCCATTTCCACTCGCAACCTTACGTACTCCTCAAAGTCCACCGTTGTACTGGTATCTTCCATAGTCTTCAGATAGTCATGTCCATTGGACCGGGGCACATCTTCATCATCTCTTGACATTTCACTCCTGATTTCGTCATCAACAGAAGGGTTGACTGTTGGTTGACTCACTGTCTCAGGCTGACTTACGGTTGCTGTTGTTGTTGTTGCTTTCAGTACCGTTGTTCTGTCGTTCTTCTGTCTGCTCTTGCAGTCACCTTCTAATTCTATCTGCTCAAAAATGGTTGGTACATACCCAGATGTGCCAGGGGTGTCCGATTTTGTTCCATTGATAAAGTGCATGGAACATATTTTTGCTGTCTTACTAGGTTTCCATAGTTTTGAAGTACACACTTTCCCTATGGCTCTTAGCCAGAGTTGTTTTCTGGTTGGTTTCTCTGGCAGTCGGTAAAAGCTAAGGTTTGGGCTGTTTGTTCTTGTAGAACCGCATCCCGGTACGCAACAGCCGTCCCATTTCCCCATCCTGCAACAAAATCATTCTGTCAGGAGCTGCATTGTTTCCTGATGCTTGCAAAAACGTAGGTTATTGTTAGAGAGTACTTTTAACAACAGTGATGTTGCAATTATATAAAATTCTGACATGTATCAAACTATTAGCCGATATCTGCAAGACTAAAAAAATCAGGAAGTGGAAATAAAAATTCATTACAACAATATCTTATTTAACTTGATGAATAATAACTTGACGTTGTCCTTCTGAGTTATACATTGGCATGTGGGTCATACCCAATGTCAAACGTGTTGGCTGCTAAAGTAATCATTAAACCCAAATTGGGCCGTCCAATTAAACTGTTAAACAAGACAAGCACAACATAATATGTAAATGCTCAATCAAATGATAATGGCATATAACAATTTCCTGCCCCCCTCCCCCTTTCTGTGAAAAATATGAACGCGTCAAACATTAGTTCTACGTCTTTCGACAAAATAACCTTACCTTAATGTACTATTTTACCCAATAGATACCTAAGGCATCTCAAAATGACATTGTTGGTGAGAGATAATGAAAACATATCATACTTTGCGGCGTTTTACTGTCCACTTCGTCTGGTCCACCTACTCTGGCTTCAGGTTTGGCGCGCAAGTGATAAACTGTCGTAAACTGTCGTAAAATCGCACTGCCGCAAAATTTTCCCTACCCTGTGCGTGTCGTCACGCCCACGTGACCTACCCTGGGCGCAAAGGACTCTGGGAATGTGCAACTCGTGAATTAGTATCAGGGTAGGGGTCACGTGATTGTCTGTTCAGCCGACGGGAAACGAGAT
>NW_017804109.1:1288465-1301264 GCF_001625305.1 Branchiostoma belcheri
TCACAACTTTCAGAAACAATGCCGACGGGAAAATGGACGCCACTCGCGTCAAGATTTCGATGTTTTTTGCCTATTTATCCGCGAAAATACGAAGAGAAGACCCTTAATTTGAAAATTTTGGGAGTGGCGCTAGAAATTTTGGGAGTGGCGCACCGCCGTTGCACCATTGCCTGGGGAGACCCCTGTATTTACAGGTAGGTACAACAACTATGAAGGGTCGAAATTTCTAGGAAATTTAGAATGATAGTCTCAGCAATATCTGGAACGTTAATTTCTGCCAGTGCGGCCAGATTTCTTTTACCGGATTTTGTTTCAAAGGACTCTCAGATTGGCTATACATAAATATAAGAACTACAAATGGTCAAACTTGCTAGCAAATGTAGAGTGTATGAACTATAAGGAGCATCAAGTTCTACCAGTGCAGCCAAGTTTCTTTTAATGACTCTCATGTAAACAGATACTTCTGTTTTACCATGAGCTGGTGGCACTGCCCCCTGCACCATGCCTGGTATGTTGGACATGTTGTGTCCCTCCTGACTGCACTATTTTCAACCTGCCACTGATGTATTTAGCAGTCACGGCCTGGAACTTCCTCACATAACACACGGTAGTCGTGGTGTTGGTATGGCTGACACAGGGAGGACAGTGTTTTGATGCCATCCTGTGACAGCTAACTTGCACCAGGACTTGTAGAAGGCTACTACATGTGCTAGTATGTTAAAGAGAGGCTACTAATAGTATCTATGTTAAAGAGTAAATCAGTCGTGTAGGTAGGACTTTTCTATTACAGGTACCAGTGTATAGTTGTAAAGTTCAAGCTTTGTTCCAACACAAGAAAGGAACTCATAAATTTTCGGTCGATCTCGTCGACCTTTGTCACATGTGTGATTTTGACCGAAAATTTATGGTGAGTTCCTTTCTTGTGTTGGAACAAAGCTTGAACTTTTACAACTATGGATTCTACCAACACAGATGAGCTTTTGTTCGAATATGTACCAGTGTATTCAAATGAGAGTATTTCAAGTTCCAGTGTTTTATGTTGATTACTACAATCTCCACTGTACTGACTTGTGTTGTGTTCCCCCCTTCCAGCTACAACCCTGACCTGACCTCTGACCCGTACGGTGAGGAGGGGTGTGTGTGGTCCTTCAACTTCTTCTTCTACAACAAGAAGCTGAAGAGGATCGTCTTCTTCACATGCAGGGCCGCCAGGTGGGAAAACTTCACTTTATGAAGATTCACCACATTTGTGGAAGGATTGACGTAACAGGTTACTATCACCTCTTCAAGATGTCAAACCTGAGACCAGACTGTAAGGTTTGAACCACTCACACCGGGAAGATCCCAAAAAAACCTATGTTTTCAGAATGTTAATACTGTTTGGTTGTTCGGTTGGGGAGGTAAAATGCAGTGGAAGGAGAAGGATGGGCTCTGCTCTCCAATACCGTGCCCTAGATACACGTAAACCCACTACCCTGAAGGCTATGAGACCTTCACCCTTACCACGTGTATCTCTCCTGTAGCCTTTCTCTCCAATACTGTGCCCTAGACACACATAAACCCACTACCTTTACTATGGAACCTTTACCCTTAACATGTGTACATGGAACCTTAACCCTTACCGTACCATTTACAATTACCTTCCTTGTACTAGCCTGTCAGCCCAGCCCAGTGTGACAGACTCCAGCCTGGGACATGACCTGAGTTTTGATGAGGGGGACACCCCGTACCTTACCGTACCTTACCGTACCTTACCGTGTGTATCTCTCCCTGTAGCCTGTCGGCCCAGCCCAGTGTGACTGACTCCGGCCTGGGACATGACCTGAGTTTTGATGAGGGGGATGAGGAAGACATGATGGAGTGTCACGGGGGCAGCCAGGAGGTCGAAAGGTTAGCAAACAACAAACCGTCTGCTGTAAATTCATTGTCATAGTTTTCGTACATTGTTAAGCCACCTTATATGTTTGCGTAATGTTCTGTTATGTCTTGGCTAATTGGGCTGCCCTGGCTGTGAGGGTTGAATAGCCAAAACAAATTCATGTACTTTTGTGGTGGTTTAATTTTTCCTTGGTTGGTACGAGAGAATGGGAGATTTTCATTGTAAAAAAGGTTACTGTGAAAATAAAACCTCTGTGAAAGATCACAATGTACAGTATTTCAAGAGCTTTTTTATCATATTCCATTGAAAATGTCCACTCCAAATTCTAATGTGTTTGAATTTTGTTAGAATGTGTGATGAGCTATGTTTTTTGTGTTGTTGTTTGCAGGTGGTCGCCTGAAAACGACATGGACTGAGCCAGAAAGCTACCATGTTAGGAGTTGTGCCAGGTGCAGGTCACACGTGGGACACTAGAGGGGGCTTCTGACCACTGGCACTGATGGTTCTTTGCAGCTTGCAGCAGTTAAAAGCTGTGGAGAGCAAGAGTAACGATAGATGTGCTTATACATGTACTTTGGTTGAGTGCAGCTTCTTTGAAGTTTGACATATCAGATTATTTTGGATTTTGCACTTATACTTTAGAAGAAGTACATGTCAAGTTGTATGCCTCTTGAGATGATATTAAAGAAGATTTTTCAGCTTTTTCTTTTAATTTTCGAGCACCAATAGTCAGTACATGTTTCAGATTTGCACATTTTGAAGACTCTTATACTATAGGTGTATAAGGAGTCCAGTAGTAACAGTGAAGGTGAAACTGTACAGTGAACTAGAGATTAGCAGTAGTTTTGGTTGGATCTGGTAAAAACAATGTACACTTTATGATGTACATGTACATGGATGTACAATAAGCAGCCCACTAGTGTGAAGTTTTTGGGCAGTGTATTGAACTTCATATTTGGATTCGTTTTTTCGTTTCTCACCTTAGATTTTTATTGTCATTTAAGTTTTGCGTTTTTTAGTAGGGTGAAGGAACTTTTGGTGAAACGTTTAAGAATGTCATGTTGCTTGCTGGTTCCTGTTGAGAAGACAGCTTGGTTGTTTAAGGCTTTGTATATGCCAAGATAGTTTCAACTCAATCCAGTATTGTTCTGTGTTAGTTACATGTTTGTCCTTGTTGTGGTTGCACCTATTTCCTACTCTCCATCTAGAGGTTTTGGTTACGGGTTATTTTGTTTTTTCTTTTGCAGCCTTTCCTTTTGCTGCCACCTCTAAGGAAACTTAGAAACGTAGGAAAGGCTAAAAAAAACTCAAAATAACCCGGACTAAAACCTCTGCTTGTTTCCATGTCTGTTCTTACTTTAGTAAACTAAACTTGTAGCTTCTTGTAGCTGAAACTTCAGATTTTACATTTTAACATAAATCTTCAAGATCAGTTTATTTTTTCTACAAATTAAAATCATAACATGATCTAGTCCGTAGAACTTTCAGTCCTTATTGCTTTACTAGTGATGTATTGATATAATACTTGGGTACCAAACAAACAGGTAAATTGAAGGTGTATATATTATATATAGTGTCAGTGTCTTCTGTCCTGTACTTAAACTCTGAAAAGGAATGCAGTACTCCCGTATGTGTACATAACTCTGGACAGGGCTGGACTTCAGAAAAGAAGCTGCTTATGTTTGCTGTATGGAAATAAAAAACTTTTTTTATACAAAAGAATTGTTGCTGTCTTTTGTTGAACTTAGTTTATAAAGAAATATGGTATGTTGTATTCACTAGATTTTTTACGACCAAAATTCTGTGATTGTGTTTGTCTTCACAGAGGAAAAACATTGTTTTTGTTTTTGCTGTTTCTTCTTCAAAAAAATGAACTGAACCAGATGTCTGTCACCATGGTAACTAGTGTTGGGTTACATCATGTTGCAATTTTATAGCAGGAGGGATTTAGACCCCTGCCTCATATAATATATGAATGTGTTTGAATAAGAATTAATAGCAGACCATATTCAAAGACAAATTGAACAAATGCAAATTTTACTGGTACCTTTCTAGTTCTAAATTGTTTAAACTTTGATAAATGCAGTTGTATTTACTCTCTGCTTGCACATATACATGGTTCTTCAAAAATGACTGGACTGCAAAGGGTTGATGTGTATTGATCTTTCATTTACACAATGAATAATGTATCACAAGTACAACTGTATATTATTGCAAATAAAATCTCTAAGCACAAGCACCCTGCTTTTTACAGCAAAATATGAGCATATTTTATAGCAATAACCATTCTGAGTATCTAGTTACAGATAGTACTTCGATACATCATGTTTACAAAGCAGCTTAAAAACATCCAGTCTTTAAATGCAAAGTATAAGCCCAATATACAGCAAAAATATCAAATAAATTTCCATTAATAGTAATCATAAATAAGGTGGATGTAACAAGGTTTCGAGCCTTGTACTTGGTTGACTGATCTACTAGTACATATTTGCAATACCGCTAATGCTGAAAAATATTACACACTTAAATACATTGTATAACCTTTCAGGTTTTCACCTTCCACTTGATAAATGTATTTCCAAAACGAAATTAACTAATTTTGTAACTTTTTACAAAGGAGGAAAAAAACATGTACATGTTCACAATTGTAGACACATTAAGAATGATTTCAATATTACAATTTTCAATACAGTGTATTACGGTATTGATATACATGTAGTCATACAAGTTAATGTGAAATCATGGGTCATCTAACCTTTAGAACATCTGGTTCTATAGTAATATTTACAAAAGCTTTGTACCTTATTTTTCCAATCTTAGGTGTTACATACATTCTATACGATAAGATTTGCAGGGAATGAGACCTGATTTGCCCTCAACATACATGTATGTGGACACTGTGGCACAAAAAACAACATTCATGCATCACAAGACTTTCATCTCATTATAATAAATGGCAATTCAACATTCTCTCCCCAGACTTCACTCACTTCACAATAGAAAACTACTGTACATGTACATCTTGCTCACATGGATGGTCAATTACACAATGTCATGTAACACTTTGAATGTTCATAACCTGGTTATTAGCCTTCCTCGGGGCTACAGGCTGGGTTGGTTTGGTTTGGTTTGGCAACTGAAAGCTTCTAACCCACCTTACACTGAATACACTCATCATCATGGCTTAGTTATAGAGTTCGAACTTGTTCCAACACATCTGATGAAGGTTGACGGGATCAGCCGAAAATTTATGGTGAGTTTCTTCCTTGTGTCGGAACAAGTTCGAACTCTATAACTATTGATTCTACCAACACAGATGAGCTTTCAATCGATCATCGCCTTGTCGCTGCATCTCTCCAGCCATTTCCTTGCTGCTTCGCTGGCCTCCCTCGGGCCTGAGTCTGTGCAGGTACATGTAGGCCCATCCCTGCAGCTTTCCATCAGATGCTGATTACACTGATTACACAGACTACAGCATGGTACTAAACAAATACCATAAACATCACCAAATTTGACAGAAATTACCAGCAAATTTGACAGAAATTAGCAGTAGTGTGGGCCTTGGCAGGAGTCTGGATTCCAGGTTAAAAAGTTCATGTTAAATGAGTTACACCTAGAAATCTTTGCACAATGTAAGCATCACTTGTACATGGAGACTTCCCTGTTCTGATACATGCAGATGTAGGAGTCACAGAGCAGTCTCCGCACGTGCTCCGGCAGTTCTCGGTCCGTCTGCTTGGTGACCGCCTCCTCATCCTCCAACCACTGCTTCAAGTCATGGATCTCACTCACCTCCGGAACGTTGTAACCATTCTGTTCACCTGGAGAGAAAAAAACATTTTATTCAAATGAAAGTTCATCTGTGTTGGTAGAATCCATACATGTATGATGTAGTTGTAAAGTTCAAGCTTTGTTCCAACACAAGAAACCGTGACGGTGGTAGATTCCATCTTACCGACACTTTTGATGCACTCCTCACGTTCCGACTTCCGGAGAGTCAGTGAGTGCATCACACATCTGATGAAGGTTGATGAGAACGAATTTATGGTGGGTTCCCTTCTTGTGCAAAGCTTGAACTTAACAACAGTTTACTACACAAATACAATTATTTTCTGTGTCCTGCGTGAGTAGCTATCTTGGCCTTTGTAGCAAGACCCTTGACTACACACATATCTGTTCTGTTCACCCAGCAAAAAAGCACATTTTCTGTTAAGAACATCCCGGTAGAATAGTCATCTTTGCTTTTGTTGCAAGATCTTTGGTTACACACAACATACCCTAATGTCTTTCTGGAATAATTTTAAAAGAAAGTGAATTAGTGAATTATTGTGACTTCTGTAAGTATGTAAATCGTGATCCTCCCTACCGACTTGTTACCCCCCCCCCCTTCTTCATAACAAGTTCTACCAGTAACACCTTTCTTAACATACCATATGATTTAATTTGATTTATTGAAGTTGCAACAGTGCAATACACGCGGAACAGAGGCAGCTGCTGCTGGTGTTGTGTCCCGCACATAGAAACGAATACAGGACATACAATACTCATTTTCACTTGAGTCTAGTGGGGAAAGTCGTGTAAAGTGCCTTTCCCAAGGGCACAAGATCGGTGGCATGTCAGGACTCGAACCCGGGACCTCTTGCTTCCGAGTCGCGCACGCTGCTGTTGCGTCACACGACCCCACAAACCATATAACATACCATATAACATCTGAATTTATAGCACTAATTGAAATGTCGACCACCCTCCCCGCTTACCTATTCTGTCTGCCATGCTGTCAAAGAAGACCCACGGGGCGTCCGCTTCGTTCCCGCACTTCACGAACGCGACGTAGTGGCTGGTCTGTATGCAGACCACAGCGAACAGGTCCATTGTCATGCGCGGCACGGGGAAACCGTTCTGGTCGTGTCTCCTTCTGAAGGACTCGGGGACACCGATGGGCGTCGGCTTGTGCCCTCGACGCTTCTTATGGCTCTGGAATATGTGAAGGAATGAATAAATGAACTTTAAGAACTTTATTATTACTTTATGAATGAAGGAAGGCATTAATGAAGGAACCTTGAACAGGGACATCAGGGATGTGAACACAGGAGACAATGGGTTCATGAAGGAATGAATGAAGGAAGGAAGGAAGGAATGATGGATGTTTTATTTTGTCAAATTTGGTATGATTTACCACTTGCAAATATTGATAAAAGCTGACACAGCCTTAAAAGAAAAACACTCTATCTAGATAATATATAAATCACACTCATAGTCCGAGCCTATACTTTATGAAGAGCTATGGGGATATGAAGAGCTATGAAATTATTTCTTTCCACGTGCCCTTTCTTAACAATAAAAACTCACACAAAGCGCCTACAAAGTAAATGATTGATTGACGGGTGATGGACCCTTATGACTGGTCGAAAGCTCTAGGTGAGAACTTTACCTTAATGTTAGAAACAAAAGATTTAACTTTAAACATGTACATGTAACTGCCAGTACAGAAAAACTTTCATGATAACCCACCTGCAGGTTACAGATGTTACAGTAGGTGACGATGTGGCTGGTGTTGTTCTGGAAGAACACCTTCTCCATGTAGCAGTCCTTACACTCCACCTCCCCACAACTGCCACACATGGTGCATTCTCGGGGAACTGTGGCAGACACAGAACAAAATACCGACTTCAGAAAACAACAAGAAACAGCCAAGTACTAGAGTTACATGTATCAACCCACAATTAAGGTGTTAAAATTTTTTTCAGGCATGGGACAGAATACCAGCTTAGATTAGAAAAGAGCAAGAAATGGTCATGCCTTTAAGTACCAGAGTTGAGGATTGAGGTGTTCACTAGAACTATCATAGCAGTTATATTAGCTACATGGATACAGATACAAAACAATGTCATTGAACAAACAACTAAGAACAGAAACACACACAGAAAAAGAACAGAAACACAGATCAGTAAATCAATTCAACATAGTTTTCTTAGCTACATAACCCTATTTTCCTCTCTATCTCATTATTCTCTGCCTGTACAGAGAAAAATAACGTTGTTTACCTTCGTTGTAGAAAACTATGTTGAATGTTGAACAAATTGTTATCAACATTACTGAACAAGTTCTCTCACCATTCTCCAGTAGATCAGTGATGTCCAGAGTCAGACTGGGGATGATTCTGTCGTAGATTTTGAAGTCTCGGCCAAACCGCGGCATCTGGACTAGCAAGCAGCTCGGCATCTGGTGGCATGGATAAAATCACAGATATTAACAAACATTTCTATCCTTGTATCTAATTCTATCACTCATTTCAGTGCTTGAACTCATCCGTACATCAGTCACACGGAGCATACAAATTTTGCCATAAGATTTTTCTTTTATCTTTAGCAAGGCTGTGACAGAACAGTCTTTTTTCCATTAGATAACGTACAGTCACTTGGATTTATGGGCCGGACCATTGATTTTACAATACTATATATAGGAATATTGTACACAAAAGCAAACACACAAACTGTAACAAGGCTCTACAATAACCTTCTCTCCTACAAGACATGGATGAATGTAGGAACTATGTTTTTATCTTATAGTTTATAGAACTATTTCTGTTGCTGCCCACCACACAACATTTGAATGTTGTACCTCAGTGATTTTGATGTCTGTGGCCAGACATGACTGCTCCAGTAGCTGCTGTACTGTGGGAACCAACACCTTCTCATCCTTCTCTACAAACAACTGGTAGAAGTAACACTCCTCCTGCTTGTTGGTGCCAGATCTACAGAGGTAAAACAGGTATATTCATCAGAGTTATTCAGACAAAAAAGAAATCAAACCCTTCAGTAATGTACATAAAACACTAGATACATGTAGATCTTCTTATATACTGTTTCCTTGCAATTATCTTTTGGGAATGAGTCTTCAAATAAGTTGCTTTTCAAAGTATCATTGCTGTGCGTAAGAAGACAATGGCATTAGTAATCTTGTGGTACAGTCAAATCTGCCCAAGAAAACAATTCGGGACTGAAAAAAAATCTGGCCTATGTGGTATACTTATCAGATTCTTAATGCTTGTGTCAATAGGAAAAATTATCTAAGGGACAATCAAGCAATAGACTGGCTATCTTTCCTGTGGGACCTGTTTACCTAATACATCATCATCAACTGTGAATGGACCTCCAAGAGAGAGAGAGAGAGACTTACCTAATCTTGAGGAATGGGTCTGCTTTGAAGACATCTTTGAGCATAGTCGTAAGAAACTCTTCTGGATCTGTGGAAATAAAAGGAACACTTAAACCATTGGATGAAGAAACCTTTCAATGTTTCAGCAGTTGAAACAAAAGATTTTATTATCATTGAATCACCATGGAAACTTATCCAGAAAATATGGAACAGTATACAAAGAATGTTCAGCATTTTTGTGCCCAAAGTGATTGAAGCTGAAAGCTTCTTTCCTAGAACTAGTCATCATTATGGAACAAGCTTCCCTGTGAACTCTTCCCAAATGGTACAATCTTAAAATTTTTAAGTCTAGGGTGAACAAACATCTGTCTCAACAGTTCCTTAATGTAACCCAAAACTTGTAGTGGTTCGTATGAGCATTGTTTTGAGGTGAAAATTGAAGTAGATGAAAAAAAAGTGTGCTGTAAGAACACGAAACTCACCCTTCTCCTCAGACAGGAGCCCAGGGATGGATCCCAGCTGGTCCAGTAGAGTTCGTAGCTTCAGGGTCTGGTCCGCTCGCACAAACCCTTCACTGTACAATGTAAAATCTTTCTTTATTTGCAATAAATAAGAAAAAGACATAGAGCCCAGGTCATGTCAGCCATGACTGACAGAGCATGCAGGGAACATTAGACACATCATAACATTGGGATACAATACATCAAGACATGTAATATTGCACAGTTTTCCTTAAAATCATTAGAAAAATTTGTTAAACTTAAAAGGTTCCACTTCTACTGAGTGCAAGATGACATTACTCTGTTCTATAATGCAGTCAGAGATGGCAGACTTCACCCCTTTACCCAGACTGCTATATAACCCTTCCAGTCCCACAGACAAACTAGCAGTGTTGAATATGTATGGCTATGTTGTACTGTGAATGGTGACACACACAGACAATTGAATAGATGTGTATGTGTGTTCATGTGTATGTGTGTGCGTATGTGTTCAAATGTGTGTGTGTGTGCTATGTATGTGTGTATTCAAGTGTGTGTGTGTGTATGTTTGTGATGATATACTGTAACTACAATGTTAAATTTTCCCACTTACACTCTGAGTGGGTTGACTAGGTTTTCCATCAGCAGTCTCTGTACCTCCTTGCGCTGCGTGTGTGTAAACATGTGTGTGTGTGTGTGTGTGCGTGCATGTGTGTGTGCATGTTAGTACATTACTATTATGTTAAACTGTAACTTACACTCTGAGCGGGTTGACGATGTTCTCCCTCAGCAGTCTCTGCACCTCCCCGTACTGTGGCAGGTCCTCCGGGCTGGTCGGTCGGTGCAACAACACGTCAAAAACGCTCGAGAACGCGAACATGCTGTACAGTGTTGCATCCAGGTAACACGAGTTGTGGTGACCCTGGATGCCCTTTGCCCTCCCCACCAGGTCAAGGGTCAGCGACTCTGGTGGAAGGGTGTCGTCTTCTATGGACCGGTAGTTGTAGTTGCCAAAAGCTGGGAGGGAAGCAACAGTCCCAGTCAGTACAAGAAATAGCCATGCCTTCAAGTACCAGAGTTATCAACCTAGGATTGAGGTGTTCAAGAATTCATTCTTTCCTAGAACTATCAGAGTGGAACTCGCTGTCACCAAGTACAGTAGGAGCATCATCATTAGATAGCTTTAAACAATGTTTAGAGTTAGATGCTCAAGGGTTAGGTGTAAAAAGTCATTTGGAATAATGTAGCTAGCTGCCGCCATGCCGCGTGCCTGTCAAGCTGGTGTGTTATGCTGAAGGGCGGTTATACCGGCTATACGTACAGATATAGAAGCTGGTGTGTTACGCCAAAGGGTGGTTATACTGGCTGTACAGATACAGAAGCTGGTGTGTTACGCCGAAGGGCGGTTATACCGGCTATACAGATATAGAAGCTGGTGTGTTACGCTGAAGGGCGGTTATACCGGCTATACAGATGCAGATACAATGGAAACATAGTTACGTACCTACAGATGGAGAGGGAGGGGGCTCGTCAGGTCTGGGTACCTCAAACCGCTGGTCACGGGCACATTTATCCAGAAACACAAACAGCCCCCGCTTGGCAGGGCAGGTGAAGTATCTCTTCTCCTTAAACGTACCGTCTGTACAGGCTTCTAACTCCTCATCCTGGGAAAATAAAGGGGTAAGGCTTAACTTTGATTTGAAAATCAACCTTTCTCAATGAGACCTTCCTCCTAAATTAATTTACCAACATGATTAACCTGTTAACGAATTAAAGTGTACTTACTAAGGTAAATAATTTCATCAGGTTGGTAAACGACTGAATAGCAAAGTTCTTTTTATTTCATTGCCCTGATGAAGATGACAGAAGGTCATCGAAATGTCGGCTTGAAAAATAAATGGTTGTGATAAAAAGAACTTTGCTATTCTGTACTTACTAAGGTTTGTTAATTGCTTAAGAATCTGTCTCTATGAACTATGAAGGATGTGCATGTACATCACTACATGGCAAAAAGAGATTCTGAAGCACTAAAAGAAAAAAAACTGCAAGGGCACAAAAATGTTGAGCACACGTGACAGTCTATCAATATTGACAATCCTGTTTTACAAACTTTTAGCAGTCTTTGCAATATCTGATGGCCAACAAATTGAACTGATATCTGACAACACATCTATGCCAAAATCCAGACCCACCAGTTCTATCCCTGCGACCAGTCTGTCGTTCTTGATGTCAGGCAGGGTGCCAACAAACTTGATGACTCCGTAGCGGGGCGGGGTGCCGAGTACCTCCACCATGTCTCCCACCTCCAGGGTGGGGTCAACTGTCCCTGCTCGTCTCTCCAGGGTGTCCGGGGGCGTCGCAATCCCGCCCGCTGCGCCTGGTAAGAGCAAAAATGAAGGAAGTCCACATTCTGGACATGATCTTTATTTTCATCTATATTATTTTGTTTGGTTTGTATACATACAGCCAAGGTGTCCCTAGGTTAACCAGTAGTGGATATTTTAAAGGTGATTGGCTTGGGGAAAATACAGAATGTCTGTCAAGTTGAGAACACAGTCATTTTGACATTATCACATACCAATTGTCGTAATTCAAATGGACAATTCCTGGATATTCACAGTTGAAGGAGTGCTTTTTGAACAAATTTTACTAGGCAGATTAAGTACACATAGTGGCAGTAGTAGTGCTAAACAGAAAAAAGATTTCACAAAGGAGGAAATGGCAATACACAGAATCAGGGAAAATTCACAGAAATGAAGAAAAGAAGAAACTCACAACAACTCTAAAAACTTAGAAGATGTGCGAAATTCAATTTCCATTTTTCTAGAGAGACGCATCAGATTTTACTTGGCTGTTGTCCATCTTTTGTTGCTTGACTAAATGTAATCATGTCTTGTCCTGTGTAAATGTATGCTGGGCCCCATTGGAAAGCAGCTTCTACTAGCTGAATGGGCTACCCAGCCATTTTATGAAGAAACAAATGAATAAATAGAGAGGCTTTACCTGGTATCAAAGGTTCATATTTCTTGCTGGGGCTCCTGTTGGGGGAGTCTCGTGGGTAGAACCCGTCCATCGGGGGCACAATGGCGTCGCTTGTGTTGCCACGGGAAACCATGCCCTGGATCCCCGACTCACAACCGTCGGTCGCAAGGAGCTCTGATCCTCCTGGAAAGTCAAACATGAGTTGGTCACCGGTCAAAATACTTCAAAAATGTGTGCTTTCTTTAGCCTCCTGTGCAGGCCCCGCGGCGGTGGGGAAGAGTTTTTAACGCATTATTTTAAT
>NW_017804109.1:1301351-1310855 GCF_001625305.1 Branchiostoma belcheri
ATAGCCGACGAGAGAAAGGCGGAAAGCAACCTTCTCTCGTCGGCTATGTAGGATGGCCGGCTATATTAAAATAATGCGTTAAAAACTCTTCCCCACCGCCGCGGGGCCTGCACAGGAGGCTATGCTTTCTTACTCTTTAGTCTTAGTCTAATCATTCACCACAGACGATCTGACAATCAGTTCTGTCCCTTCTCGATTTCTGTATTTCTTAACATTTCTCTACTTAGTGTCATGCCAGTCGGTTTTCTGATTCATCATATTATCCTTCCATCTCCCTGTGCTATTCCTTGCATGATGATCCTGATGACTGTGACATGTGGCCATACAACTTTAGCTATGTGTAATGCATGTATGTACAGTACATGGTATGTACATCTGTGTCTGTATAGCTGGTATAATCATCCTTCGGCGTAACACACCAGCTTTGCAGGTACGCGGCACGGCGTCAGCTTGCTATGTCACACCAAACGACTTGTTACAGTTGTTACACTCAATCTTTGTACATTTAATTGCAGGAGTTGTTTAAAGCTTGCTAGTGATAATGTGGTGATTGACATATCACACATGTTTTGGTCATTGATTGGATCATTACCACGAGCAAAGAAGTAAATAAATAAACAAACAAACAAACACCTATGGGAGGATGTCTGATCCCTGGTTGGTGGAAGTTGTTTTCGCGTGTCCGTGGGCTCGGACTGAGCCTCCCCGGCGCACCCTTTCTCCGTATGCTGTCTGACGCCTCGTGTTGCACAGACCGCTCAGCTGACTTGGAGTACCTGTTAAGGAAAATGGAAATTCAACAAATTTGTCTTCACTAATATGTATATCAATCAGCAGTTGAAATGTCTGACTGTTTCCAAAATCATACCCAGTTGCTTGAGTAACTGTTTTTTGGCACAGTCGAACCGCAGACCGCTATGCGCATCGGTTCTGCGCAGCTCTCTCTAAGATCTCGTTTAAATCTCGCGCTTCTTTTCCAAGGTAATGTAATCCGCGAGAATCCGCGAGAGTTTACTACTGTTTACTGTTTCGCTTGTAACTCCGATTTGCGTAAGTGTTTCCTTGTCATACGTTAATGTGAGATGTAAGAAGGGCCGGCGTCACGCTTAAGGTCGTAGATGTACATTACCGGTGGTGTTTGTTGGAGAAACGAGGTTTCAAAGTTGACCGTGTATGATGGAGATGATTCCACTCGAGATAGGTACCCTTTAGTTTTTTTGGGGGCAAACCCGTTTGCCCTACTTCATCGTCGATTTGGTGTATTGTTTAACAAAGTATAGACCCTCCCTCATCTATCGTGTGTTGTTTCTTTTGGGATCCTGTAGTTGTTACAATGTAATAACCGATAGTAAGTTGGGCTTATTCAGTCGAATTCTCAACGATTGTTGTTCGAATCGCAAGCTTTTGCAACTAGTTCTAACCAATACACCTGTAATGTAAGATATGGCTGAAATATGGTTATGTTGGCTTGACACCTGTGTACTTAGTTTTGAAGTTGCACAATGTGTATTGCAGCTCGACCTTGAGAAAAGTGTAATTTCTTTACAGTTTCTTTGCCTTTAAAAATGTTCTGTTAAAAGTTATATAGAAAAAAAAGAAAGTGAAAGAATATCGACCAAATAGTAAGTTTCAAAACGATACCCACTTTACGGGTGAAAACAGAAGAGAAGGAATTTGGGCATGAACAAATACAACAACAGGTTGATTTTTCATGACCTAATTTTTGAAGGAGAAATCGGACACTATGACCTGTCACTGTAAATATACAAACATCGGGCATATGTACTGACATTGGTATAGTTGCACATGAATCCCACTTTCTCTAGCGTCTTCATGATATAAGTCTGACTTGGAATGGGCTTCAGAAAGTCTGTTTGTGATTACAAAACTTGATTCCTTCTTTTTGCGAACTTTCGCAAACAGGGGTTGAAAGTTGCAACATTGTTGGCGGCGCGAAAAATGGAACGCGCTGCCTTGGTTCCATGAATCGAACGCAGGAGTTCGAAACCGATTGACTTCAAATTTGACGATTTTTGAATGGTCAGAACCTTGTATTAAATTCCTCTTTTTGTCTATAATTGAATGTTATCATATCACTTATTATATTGCATGTGGTAGCCACATTCAGACAGTTTCTCGTACCAAAAAACGAATTTTATGACATTACGCGAAATGTATCAAAATGTAGCGGAAACTCAGGATGGTGTGTGTCAGTAGCTTACAACTGGGCTAAAATTTGACCACCGCGATGTGCGCATCGTCACAGTTTTTTTGGGGGCAAACCCGTTTGCCATAAAATTTACCAGGGGTCATTGGTATCAATGTAAAGGTAAAGAAGTAGGCTATCACACTGTGGTATTAGCTAACGGGATCCAGTTAAATAGTAAAAAAGACAAGCACAAATAAAATGACCAAAAATTGCTAATTTTTGGAAGGCAGTAGCGCTCGCTGTCATTTTGCAATGCACGAAATATCTACATGGTTGTACTGGGCAAATCCTGTAGATATGAAAAAATGTAAACATTGTGTAGGTCTGAGGTCTTTTTGCTGCACTATAGGCAGTTGTTTACACCCATGCAACGGGGTCAAATCGTGACCCGGCAAACGCCGTATCTTAGAGAATAACGCGTTCTACGGTGACCTGCGGTTGGACTGGGCATGTCTTATTACCTGGATGTCTGACCTTCACTGACATACCTGTTAAGGAGTTCTGCCTGCTCCTGGAGAAAGTTTCTCCCCAAGGATCCGGAGGGGATGGAGTCACTCCCACCTGCAGCACCTGAGAGAAGGGATGGTTTAAAAGTGAAAGTTTATTAAAACTAATAAATAATAAAGTGTTTAAAATTTAAAGTTCAAAAGTAAAAAGTTCACTGCAAGGCCTTATCTAAGAGCCAGTTACATGATGGGAATACAAGTAAAACAGAAAGTTAAAACTGAAAGTTTAAAACTAAAAGTTCATAGAAAGTTGTAAATAGGTATACACCAGAAACACGTCTTTTTCAGTCACATAGGAATGGTATTTTCCAAATTCAATCCAGTTGCTGGAGTATCTGTTTTCTTGGTATCCCATTACCTTCACTGGTGCACCAGAAATGTGATGTCCCTGCCAATAACACAAGTTTAAAACTTTTATTCTTATTGATTTCCAATCTTTAGAAAACCAATTACAATAGGTGGACAATGCTTAAGTCCTACCTTGTCTTCCACTGTTGTAATGCCCATCTGTTCCATTGTAGCTCCCGTTTCTGTGGAGTTTCTTGTTTCTATCTTCTAACACTGGAGTAATCATGAACATGGAGTTAGGCACAGTTGTAAAATACGCATGCGTATCACAGTTAAAGTAATATAGTATATTCTAGTATATTTGTACTCACTCCTCACAAATACATGCAGTAAGAAAAGTACTTTACATTGGTAAATTGCTGGTTGTAAGTATTAAACTTGCTGAAAAAAGGAACCAGCATTCTAGTCTAGACTCCGTCTTACATTCATTCACTCACTCAGTCTCCATTTACACATTGTTGTACACACACATATACTGATTACAAATTACACATTTACATGTATTATCATCTATTGTCATCTATTGCTGTGCGTATTGAAACAATGTTGAACTAGAAAGGTAACTTTGGTGACCCGCCCTCCAACTCCTGCCACTTGCTACATAATGTAATCCAACACCACAGGATGTCTACTACAGCACCAGGTACCATGGTGACAGCCATCTGGTCCAGGTGATTGATCTTACGTGTTTGGAGAAGAAGAAGAAACAGAGCAAGAACAAGATATTTTCCTTCTGCAAAGGCACACATAAATAATCTTTGCCCTACCTTCATCTCCGCCCATACACTCGGCAGGTATGGCCCCTCCCAGAGGCACCAGTGCTGCGTGGTCCTTCCTGGCATGGAACAGTCTCTCTCCCTCGTACACACCAGAGCCATTTCCTACTGGGTTATCCTGCCAGAACAACAAGGATTCAGCTTTGGGCCATGACAATTTTATGTAATGGTTCTCACCTCTTAAATAAAAGCAATATGCTGAAAAACAGAGTCAGCTTTTCTTTTCTTTTGTTATCCTAAAGGCAATTGAGGTAATGCATGACACTTTTTCAAGTAGCTAGCTAGTGCAGTGTCACATGTAATGCAATGGCTCATGTTTTTAGCCAAGCACACACACACACACACACACACACACACACATATTCACACACATACACAAACACACACACACACATACATAAATACATTTGTATACACACACAGACAGACACACACACAAACACAAAGGAAAAGGAAGTCTTTTTCCTCAAATCAAATCACTTCCTTACCTACCCAGACATTACATCATGAAAATCCTGGAACCATTCACAGCATTTTGCTTATTGTATTGACAAAGTAACAACAAACAATACATTGTTGTTGTTGACATGCCTTTGTTAACATCTAAAATAGTCTTTTGCTTGCTCTTTCTGTAGGTGCTTAAAATACCTTAGCTTATTATCAAAGGTAGTAGTAGACGTAATGACATGTTTCACACCACCATACTCACCAGTTCAATCCCGACATAGATGTCCCCTCCGTGCTTCAACAGTTTTCCTACATACTTCACCACACCCCCTTCCTGACTCTCCTTCCCGTTTACTTCTGTAAATATAAAAACTCTCATGCCAACTTTCAGCGGCAGCTCTGACAGTTCCTTCTCCGATAGGGGAACGGCTTTTGAGATGTTCGTTTTCTTAGACGCGCTGTTGGGAAGGTCTCGTAGGTGGTCATCTCGACGTAGACGCAGTTTGTTTAGAGCTACAAAAACACCGCAGTCTTCTGGGCAAGTAAAGAACCGTTTTCTTCTAAATGTGCCATCACTCGTGCCTTTTCCTTTGGAGTCCTGTGGTGAAGATACAGGCAAGGCTTGACGTAAACAAAGTGTGAATACAAACATTTTAAACTATGAACTAATACTAAGGGACACTGAAGATATTATCACTACATTTTTACAAGAGACTTGTTTAGAAAAAAAATCTAGAAGTCTCTGGCTTTGGTCCAAGTGTAGCTGGACCATTGCCAACAAAATGCCAAGACATTTAAATGCACCAACATTTATTCTCTGGCTGTCTTTCTCTTTCTATTTCACCACAAGTCGAAATGTGGGGGTTCTACCAAAGTCTAACTAATGGTAATGAGGTCAAATGACGTTCCAAATTTAAAATTAGATTGGCCAGTGTTTCAACTAATGTTTGTGTACCTGAAACACCAAGTTCTAGAGGTTAAAAACATTTCTATGGTTGGTATCAGTTCCTGTGTACTTTTAAGTGAGAACAGTTCCGGATTTAAGCTGAACTAGATCACGTGAAAAAAGACGTGAAATGTCGTCAGGGGAATCCCAAAACTTGTTGATCAACCAAAAACCCGTCCTAGCATGCCTGTACTCATACATAACAAAAATTTGTCTGCAATACCAGATGTTACAATGCTGAAACAGCTTGCTGACATTACTACAAGAATAAGGGAACACTTTTAGTTGCTTTCCTATAAAAAAAACGGCAAAATCTACTTGTGTACGACGGTGCGTAACCAGTGAAAGAATACGTCAACAAAAGCAGTACAAAGGTAATGCAATAAAAGCAATCGAAAGGTGGGGAGGGGGGCAAAGTCCTTAGCGATGGAAGCGTCGCAATTTTGACTAGAACTCACCAACAGTTCGACTCCAAACGTGATCCCGGAGAATCCAGGCACGTTTCCCCTGTATCTGACAATCCCTGGCACATCTGTGGGCACTCCTTGGATGGAAACTTCTACCACTGAGTTCACGTTAATCTGAAGCCCCTCCTCCAAACGTTCCTTGTCCTCATACAACACAAACCTGTCTTTACACGTCGGTATGGCGATTAGTAAGTCCGCCTCCTGCCCTGTAATAGCCGCAACATCCTTCGTGGGACACTCTAGAATCAAGTTATGGTTCTCCAGAGAGCGTAACGTTATTTTCTTGCCGTTTCTGGCTGTATCTGGGTCCTCTATAGCCTCGAAAAGCGACCCCGGTAAGGACTGCGTGTGTTGGTCCCTGTGGTGATGCAGCGCTAGGGAGCTCAAGCGGCTGGATTTAGTCTTCACTGTGTGGTCCTTGAGAAGAATGAACTTCTGCCCACCGGCCCGGTTATCCATGGTTTGTCGGCGAACCCTGTAAACTGCAAATTTTGAACGTTTTTTCACCACCCAACTTTCGATCAGACCAACCAAGATGGCGTCCGAATCTGGAAATCACCTAGTGATGACGTCATCGCAGGCTGAAGGCTGTGTCTTGACTGCAAATCTCAAATTTGAAGAATGACGAGCAAAAACTCTTGTCAAACTCGGTAAAATCGCCGCCAGGTACCTATAGATCTTCTCTACGTGTGACCCTGAGTCACCTAGAATTTTCCGGAATGCTTCCTCGTATAGCCACGAAGTCTATACTAATAGCATGACGTCAAGGGGATTCCCCTAACTCACTCATCTCAAAGCACCGAAACTGGAAAAGTACAAACACTTTTTTCGCATCTCTGGGTAGTTAAGGAGACTAAAACACCTGTTCCTCATCGTGAAAGGGCAATTACTGGAACAATACATTGTTTATTTACTTTTAACAACTCACAATGCCTTTCAATCAAATTCAAACACCATCCCAAATTAAATGCCTTCCCTTTCAAGTGTTGTACCGAGGTACAATGTAATTTTTTCACGCGTTTGAAGAACAACCATCACACATTTCAATCGCACAAAAACTAATCTTTACTTGGTTTGGCTGTCGAAAGATGGATGGAGACCATCTGTTTAGATGGAATGTTTTGCTACAAGTCCAAAGAATCAAGATTAGAAAGGGGGTTACCGAACGTTCATAGGGTAGGGTCAAATTACACAAAAGAACAGAAGAAAGCGTCATGACGCCGCGACATGTTATGACTTGCAAAATTGATTCCAAATCGATTACATAGTAATGTAATACTTTCTCTCTGGGCGTATCATGGAACGGGAAATTTGTAAGGGGAACATTTCGGAGCGTTTTAAGTTTCGGTGACGTTTACCGAAACTTTAACGCTCTGAAACTTAGAATAAGCTTTATTATCCTTTCTCGCCCAGCCGGCCCAGTTTCGGTCGACTTCTCTGACACTGAATGGTTTCAGTCGATCGGTAGACGTTGTAGGAGACAGGATATTCTTTGTTTACGCAATAATATCGCCGATTAAGTTTCGCGCTGGGTAATACCCAGGGTTTCGGTACAGACACTTGCAGACAGGTGCATTTGTGTGGTGCGCTGAAAGCGCCACTATGCGAACTACAGGAGTACTACACGTCAGTACTTTCCTTGGAAACTTAAGTTTATACGGTGACGATTGTAAAATGAACAGGACACACAAAAAACACAGCACACAGTTACTTTAATATATATAGATACCTTTTTTTCACAAGAAAATACAAAATATGACATCATGGTGAAGCCAAACCACAGAACACTGCACAAAGGGTGCCCAGACTCCCCCCTTTTCTTTACACTGGGTCTTCATGGCATATAACACAGTAGGCATTGGGAACTGTAAGAGTTGCATAGCCTCTACCAGGCTTCGGAAAGCGGCTGGAAAAAGTAGAAGTCAGCCAAATAGAGAGATAGCATGCCAGGAGAGTTGGTATGCTGGAGAGAACTGTTTGCCACTGCAAAATGCTCTCTCCAGCGGACCAACTCCCTTGGCATGTTATCTCCCTATTTGGCTAATCTCTACTCTTTCCAGCTACCTCCCAAAGCCTGGTAGAGGCTAAGAGTTGCACTGGGTGTATATTCTTTGTTACCTCCATGAAAAATGGAGGTATTGTTTTTGGCGTGTCTGTCTGTATGTATGTATGTCTGTGTGTGTTTCCGCAGCTTTGTGGTCAGCATAACTTCAGAACGCCTCTATGGATTATGATGATATTTTGTGTGTTGGTAAGTCTTAGGAAGACAAACGTCAAGGTCAAATATGGGCCTACTGGTGGATGACCTTGGTACTGCAGCAGAACTTCCGGTTTTTGTATCTTTTGTCCTGAACATGCTATGGTCTTGATGTTTTGGTGACAGATTGCTTTTCATGTCAGGAATAAGTGGTGTGAGTTTGGTCCCCCTAGCAGCTTGTTCTGGAACTGCAGGGCACTTTCTGGCGAAATGTTTAAAAGCCAATAAGTCCAGATAGGAACAACATATTTTCATAATTTTTGGTGTGTAGGTAGCTGAGAGAGAGATGTACATGATTAAATGCAAATTATGCAAATGAGAACTTTATTTGCATAATTAATGAGGAAATTTTATGATACTACTTTGACATGTAATGTATGTAACCTTTGGCAGGCAGAACATCAACAGATACTAATTATGCAAATGACCTAATTTGCATAATTTATGCAAACATTCTATGATTTCTTAATGGTGAATAATGGGAATGTCATACTTAGGACATCTGTAAGTTAATCAAAAGTTAACATACATCACGATGCATATATCATGTTAATGCGGAGGTAATTTGCATAATTAAAGAGGAAATTTACATTTACATATCAAGCCCATATTTCATGGAGGTATGAAGTCTCGGAATTCTTGTTTGCTACAGTTTTTGCACAGAAATCACCTTCCCTTGCTTATCTATTGGGCTAAGTACTCTACTAGGTCATGCAACACTGCATATACAGCTGTGTACTGGATAGAACTATACATTTGAACTTGGAATGTGACTTATTTTTTTTTACCAGATGAACTTGAGTTCATGATTGTAGGAAACTCCTTGAAAGGTAGCAATAATTTGAGTTTGTGGAGTCATTTTAGAAAGATGTTTCTTGTACACAAATTGTCATCCAGTTTGATCTTATATGGATAATTTTTTTGTTCCTATCCCAAAATATCTTGTTTCTTTCCTCAGATGAACTATACAATAGGACATGTGGCTGACATTCCATTACAAATACAATTGTAACCCCAAATCACAAAGTCACTATCAATAATATCAAAGCCCTTCCTAAAAATACCAAAAATGAGAGAATATTACAGCATTCTGTGTACCACAACAAACTTCAATGTTTTGTTGAACAAAAATCTCCACAGATTTTCTATACAAAGTTGTTTCGTACATTTGCTATGGCATATTGTGTGTGTACAGCTTTGCTAAACCTATCAAGTACAGTATACAGACGTCAGCTCAGCTCAGAAATCCTGTCGTTTAATGTGTGTTCTATGATTGCAGACAAGCACAGTGCACCTTAACCATATCAAGTAAAGAGACTCTTTTTACACAACCAAGTCTTTTATTCAGCCGACGTTTCGGTGACCGTCTGTCACCTTCCTCAGGGCAATTCTGACTGGTTCACATTGCACTGCAGCACAGGTGTCGCTGCTACAGAAGCTGCTACAGATGTAATCCAATCAGGCATTTGTGTAAATATTGTACATTTCGGAATGCATCAAAAGCAGCAACTCCTGTGCTGTGCAATGTGAACCAGTCAGAATTGCCCT
>NW_017804109.1:1310875-1358703 GCF_001625305.1 Branchiostoma belcheri
AAAAGACGCCTCTTTACTCAGTGTCTTACCAACCTGATGAAACTATTCACGGACTTAACCATATCATAAATAAACTGTACAATCCATATCTCTATTGTCCACTACTTTCACCAACTCACTTCACATCACATTTCACACAGGAGAAAAATATTCATGCTAACACCATGTTTAATTTACACTTTGTACCATTGATGTCTGTGGTCTATTCCATGTCTTACCATTATCATATCTTTAGCAAGAGGCATGCAATTGTTTTCTTCATATTTCTTTGATGTACAATAACTGCTGCATTAGATTTTTTCATTGTCATACTCTTGATGTTATGTTTAAATCCAATGTAGGGTAGAATTTGACACGACTTCTAACTATCTACTAGCAAACAATGAAAATCAACATGAAATAACACATGGTACCAGTGTGCATGTGAAGTTGGTGCCCGATACACTGAATAACAGTTTTAGACTTTTTTAGAGAGGGACAATTTTGAGAATGCAGATTCGCTGATTTTGCTTCTAATTCCACATAGTATGAGAAGTCTATCTGCACAAAGGAGGAACCAACATCATAACAACAAAATTTTGGTCCTTTGACAGTTTTTCATAGATATCTAAAAATGTTGAAACCCACAGTGAGAATAGACCATTTTTAGACACATATTTCTCACACAAAACAATCTATGTTTAAGACCTTACTAAAGTATGTACTATGCACAGTCTGTTTTCTTTTTTTTATGTCTGAGGACCAAGGAATTGTATTGGACAGGCCTGGAGTCCTATACCATACTAATCACTGATTACAGACACTGATTGCCATTGTCTCACAACTACATGTCTTTGATTCTTTTGTTTAGGAGAATCTCATTTCGCAGTCATTGATTTTATTCTTCAACTACGCTATTTCTAAAACCAATAAAATACTTCCTGTACAGAGATTTTTTAAAATAAAAAGTCAACTCTTAAGTAACTCAACAAACATTTTTTTAAGCCGACGATTTTTCCATGCACCATATAATCGTAACAAAGATCTGTAAAAAGACTACTACCTACCATCTATTCAGTCCATTCTGTACAACACCTCCAAATACTGTACATAATTTACACCAGACATACATGAGCTACCCCATAAATCAAACTTCCCTTGCCCTGTGTTCTGTGCAATATCCAAGAAGATGTTGGGAGGAGAGATTCTAATTTTTACTGGCTCTCTATGTCAGAAAATGTGAACAAGATCTTTTTTGAAGACCCTATATCTGCTTGGAGAAGCACTGCCTCCAAAATATGGCAACTGAGGACCCTCTCAAATGTAAGAGGTGGCCTTTCCAGTTTAACACAGTGCCTGCAATATGTGTCCATAGTGAGGTCACTGTGAGTATAACCTGCTAAGGAAAACCAACTGAAAAACAATGTGATTTTGGAAAGGCATCTAAAACACTGGACTATGTTGTCCATTTCTATTACCATAAGACCATAGCAAAACTAGGGGCAGAGGAAGTTAAAAGTATCTAGTACTTCACATATATCTGTTAACATACAATAATCATCCATACTTACATGTACATGTATAAACTACATTAAGTAAATCTTCATTCTGCATTTGAGTACAACCTACTAACTAATACATTATGTCTAAGTCTATCAAATAAATATTACACTTGGAAAAAATACTCTGTTCTAATCCCACAAAAAATTAAGTCATGTAAAAGGACACAGAAAAGTCATATAAAAACAGCATGCTTTTTTATGGTCACAGAAATCTATTACTGATATAGATCAAGCAAAATCACTCATCTTCATAATTGCCAACACTTAACCATCAGTGTGAAAATCATCTTTCAAGTTTCATCCTCACAAATTATAAAATCGTAAAGCTGTTCTGATTTCTTGTCATATTTTTGCCAAGCTTTTGACCATGTTTTCATAATCAAGGGGTTCAAAACCTTTGCTGTTATTTTTTTCACAGACAAAAATGAGCACTTTTAAAAGTTTCAGCAATCAAGAAGTTTCCATCACCATTTCAAACTGTTTTTTCCTTTTGTAAAAGTTTGCTGGATTTAAAAAAATCTTCATATACATGACAATTGAGAAAAAATCTTAATTACCCAATGACTTACTAATTACCCAAGAGGCACATACTAAAATATTTGTAATTAAAAACATTTGTAATTAAAAACATAACCCTTAGAACGCAGGTTATTCCTCTGTACTTAAACAGAGATGTCAAAAAATAACTAATTAAAAATGATTGAACTGTACAAAATCAAATAGTAATAAGTCTCTCCGGTAGACTTACTATTTCCAACTATACAAACAAATTAGAGAATGACAAAATCTCTAATATACTGGCAAGTCCTGTATTCACGATAAACAATACTGAATACATACTGCATCAAATAAACTACTGGTAATAATACATACAAAAAATGCACTCACCCATTACCAAAACCTTCACAAAGATGGCCTTGTATGTTCTTAAATAAAAAATATGCTAACTTATGCTAATTATATCACAATATAGATAAAATCTGTCCACCCCTCACATAGAATAGGATTTTGGTTGGGGGAAACAAGCACGTTGGCTGAACGTACTGCACCTGCGCGAAACCCGTAATGTATGTATTGTGCATAGCACTTCGGCACAACATCTCATATAAGGTCGTATTCGCGTATTGACATCCTGTCTGTAGTTTCCAAATGTTGTGTCGGAAAAGATATCGACTGCAACAGGCAAAATTCTAATGCAACGTTGGCCAAAATGAAGGTCCAGTGTTTGGGGAGAGCCACACCTACAAAATCTAAAAGAACCCACCCCACTTATCTAAAAGAGTAGGGATCCTTCCCGGTGTGAGTGATTTAAACCTTACAGTCCGGCCTAACACAGCTTGTACTTACATGTACATAACTGGTGTGGTATAGCCTGGATGCCATTCGAATTTGTAACGGCTACCCCGGGGTAAAATTAGGATGGCACCCAGGCTAGGTGTGTCAGGCCTAAAGGCGGTTTACCAGTTATGTGAAACAAACAAACATCGAACGAAAACCGCGAAAAGTCTGAGTTTCGCGCAGGCGCAGTATGTTCTGCCGACGTGATGGGGAAAACCCATTCGAGCAGGACCATACCATTGAGCTAACAGGGCTGTGCAAGCTCATCTCTTCTCGTCCTTGGAGTTACTTCTGGACTCTGTGGCGTTTTTCCCGTCGACCGAGTCGCGCCTTCCCTCGGAGGAGGTGCTTGGGGAGGGGTTGCCCTGCGGGCGGTACGCGTCAAGAAGACCTTTCACCCGCTCGTCCGTCGGCCCCCACTTGGCGAAGCCTGCTTCGTTCTGCAGAATCAGGACCAGGGTGCCGTGCACAGACTTGAAGTACAGGTCACTCCTGCAGGGAGAAAAATTCATCTCAAGTAAAACGTTGAACTTTATTCCAACACAAGTGTTACACGGAGATCAAATTTTCAATGACCACTGTAGCGTTCATCAGGATAATTAATGACCAATCGCTTCTGGTCAATGGACATTAATTATCTTGTGTAAAGGGATTGGTCATTAATTATCCTGATCTGTGTAACCCTTGTGTTGGAATAAAGTTTAACATTTTACTATGATTACTACCAACACAGATGAACTTTCATGATAATAATTCAGACTGACAATGTCTGCAAAGTGGTACGAGAACGAAGTTTCAAAGTTAAAAAAATAGTCCAAGTTTCAGTAATAACTTACCCAGAGCACACATGTTGGAGGCCACTTCTGTACTCATGCTCATAGGCTGGCACCACCAATGTCTTTCTCTTGAATCTAAACAAATCAGGACAACAGATATTAAGTGGAGTGTACTCAAGTCATTGTATTAATGTGATCTATACTCAGCCTGGAAATCCTCTGTAATAAGGACGAAATTCGGGTGTGTTGCCTGCGAGCTCCTTACTGAATAAAGATTTGATTTGTCACTGATTTGATTTGATTTACTATAGTTCTGTTGTGTCTGCAGACAGTTTGCTTGTTTCCTTACATGCTGTTTTCCATCTTGATCAGGGCGGGGATTTTATTTTCCCTTTGTTATAGCTTCATTCTAAAGTTATATTTTCTTTTTTAGAAAGATTTATGAAGCTTCTACCACAAAAAAAACACCCCTACGCTGATTGAAACACAGCTTAGGGAGTCAAAATCACAGGGGGTCCCTGCACTCAAATAGTCTAGTGAGAACTATGGCATCGAACTTTGAAACTTGGTTAGCACTATTGTGTTAACAGGGAAACCACTGTTCTCCTTACATGCTGTTCTCCATCTTGAGCAGCGCTGGGATGGGCGGTTCTCTCCACTCGGGGATGAACACGAGAAACGACAGCGGCTCCGAGGACGTTGCCAGGAGACGCTGGAAAACAGCACAACAAAAGTGGCAAAAATGTCAACATGAGGACAAGTAATTGTTATTGTTGATTTGTGTGTTTATTGTTGATTTTCTGATGTCAGTATGTCTTTTTACATGTATTTACTGTACTTTTTCTGTACCATGTAATTATGTCATTTTAAATATACATGTTTGACTTTGAGCCATAAATGAAATAAATGAAGTGATCAGCTTGCTTTCGTGAAACCACTTCATTTTTATCAACTAGATATCTTCAACATTTTAAATGTAACTCTTTTAAAATTGATAAATGTATATATTTTTTGAAATGTTTTGTCAAAACAAGCCTAGCAATTCAGCCGTTGTGGCTGCCAGGGAGCTTGTTAGTATTCCTATGTTCTTGTTTGCTGAATAAACCAGTCTTGTAACTTTTTTCTTGTACTGTACACGTAGTGTCGTGTACACATTGTATAAGAGTCCTTTGTTACTTTGTTCTATTCTCCTATGTACTTTATTTTAAGTACAATGTGTATGTACTACGAATTAAGAAATTTTAAAAAAATATACTCTCCATTTGTTTTGCTCTCACCTCAAAGTGTTCTGCCATGGCGTTGAGGAGTTCTTCACTGAATGGAGGGTTGGCCTCGAATGACCCCGACACAGGGTGGAAGTCAAGTACAGGCCTGGAACAGCACACAAACATGGAAACTGTAGGTCACAAATCTTTGTAACATTCGTGTGATGTCCACTGTTATCATGTATCATATTTTGTGTGAGAAGTTTTAATTTGTGCCTAAGAATTATCATTATTTAATGGAAAGCAGTGTCTGTAAAACTAAAATACTAAAAATCTGACATATTTCATGTGATACTGTTCAATGTACATGCAAGTCAATTTTGACTAAAACTGAACTGAACTGAAAACAAAGGCTCAAACCAACAACAGTGGTAGAAACACGTTTTTCAGTGTCCTGCAATCTGAGTTTGCAGAATCTCAAAATTTTCTTCTGCAATTCAGAAATACTTTCTGCAAATACACATTTAAAGGTCTGGATCTAAACCCATGGCCAAATTTTTACATACAATTAAAAAAATACATGCAAAAGTACTTGTATATTAGTTTGAGTTTTCACTTTGCAAAATTGAACAAACAAAGATTCTGCGTACCCTCTGGAGCCAAAGTACCCGTCCGTGTCGGGGAAGGCGGAACAGTACTGTCGGAAGTAGCAGTTCAGCGGCGAGGCGAACAGTTCAAAGGTCACGCCGAAGTACTTGTGCAGCGCCTCGAAGACGGGAACAGGCAGAGCGCCCTGGAGACCCGTCCCCTCGTTTGGACTGGACCCGAACAAAGTCTGCAGAACAAGAGAAGGGAACACAGTTGGTACAGAGATGTTAACTACATGTAGTTAACTACAGGCTACAGAGGAGGCAGTCTCTTTATCAAATCCTTCTACAGTCAAACCTGCCCACAAACTCTGGTATGAGTGGACAATTGGTAACATTATTTTTTTAATGCTTGTATCAGTGGGAAAAATCATCTAGGGGACCACCAAAAAGTGGTCACATAATGCCATTGGACAGGCAGTTATTATGTAGGTGGTCACTTGTACATGTACAGGTTTGACTGTATGCCTACAAACTTTAAGGTTTTCACGGGCTTGTTGTGCTGTGTAATGATGTTCACATGGAGATTTGAGGAGGAGACCGCCTGCCTATTACAAGTTCTACTGATGTTATAAACAATCACTCATTTCCAAAGAATATTGATTGGCACAGTTGAAAGATCACAGAATCAACAGGCCTCAAATCAACAGATTGACCTGCTATAACATCAGGAGATGAAGATTCCTATACAGATTATTATCAGGACAAAGGACTGTAGACAAGTAAGAACAGTCACACCTGTAACTTACAGTGTGTCCCCTTCACACAATAAATGTTGTTCACTTTGCAATGGGACATTTTTTTTCAATTGTGTGCAACATTTAAAACACCTGCATGACAGCTACAAACTTTCAGGATATGGCTGGCTGAATTTTTAATTAATATGAAAGTCCACCAGTCAAAATGTATTGTAAAAATTGTAAAAATTATTCTTTTATCTTTGTTCATATTGAGCCAAAGTTTAAAAAAGATACAAAGGGAAGAAGAACAAGTTACTGGTGTGACTTTTTCCTTGTCTCTACTACCCTGAGGGGTCAGACTGTTGGTAAGCCTGTAGTTATGAAATTTTAACACCATGCGGGATTAAAATTGCATTATGTTTTAAACAAGTGTTTGAGTAATCATCACTCGTTCACTCCCGGGTTAATTGACCTGAGTAGCAGGGCTGTCGCCGCCGGCAGACCGCTCTCTCCGCCCCAGCGGTGCCCTCCGACGGTCGTGCGCCGAGTCAGCGAAACCCTGGTCAAGCGCGGGAAGTCAAGGTTCTGACCAACACGAGGTGCGACCGACCGACTCTCCAAGCAGAGGTTTAGGCTGTGACTTATTTATTTGCTATGTGTTTTTAGGCATTTTTATTATGCTTATGAAGGGAAAACATTGCTTTTGCTCTGTTTCTGCTTCTTCTCCAAACCAATAAGGACAATGACCTGAACCAGACGTCTGTCACCATGGTAACTGGTGTTGGGTTACATAATGTTGCAATTTTATAGCAGGAGGGATTTAGACTCCTGTCTGACAATATATATGAATGTGCTTGTGTAAGAATTCACAGAGCAGGCCATATGTGAAGGTAAACATTATGCATTTGCTTTGCAAATGTTACCTTTCTAGCTAGGCTTTCTTTTTAGTAAAGGATCTTTTTTTTCCAGCCAAAAGCCAGTGGAATATTGGATACTGTCTTACCAATTTGATACAGACTTTCCAATTTCATACTGTCCTGTAGCCGACAAAACACCTGCTTGGAGATTAGGTACAACCCACTCGGACTGCATTTCTAACAAGCTACCAAAGTTGACTGACAAAAAAGTTATTTTTTTTTACTCCCAAATGATGAGAAATATTGGGAAATTTTTTTTTTTTTTACATTTTGGTTACTTTCACCATAAAAACAACATTTTTTCTTTGGAGTTAATTTCTTCTTAGCTGGTGGTCTATAAACAACAATCATACAGTACATAAGTTGTGCTCTGTAGTTGTTAGAACCTTGGCTTCCAGCACAGTATATCAAACAGTCAAAAGTGGTCAACAACTACATCCTATCCAATAGGAAGACAGGCCTAACCTACCCTTTCAGCCAATATTGTACATCTCATTTTTGAATGATCATCATGGCAATTAAGTACAAATCACACATTTTTGCTGGTAAGAAAACTGATGGTAGGCTACTTTGGGCAGCAATAACTACATATAATTTTTTCAGCAGACTCACTAGATAGCGAGATGTTACGCTGTTCAGTTACTGCAGAAGCGAAAATTTAATTTGCTGTATCACTAAGTACACCAAATTTAGAGGCTAGTGAGTACATAAAAACAGAAACCCAAGAAATTCTCACATGATGTCATGTCAAAACTTTCTCCATCAAAATCCAGTATCATTCTTTTGACAGTGTTGAGGTTTATATTGTGACTGTATGTTTATGTTTTGTGTCACACATCTTGCTATCTTCGCCAAGAACACTTCCCAATGACATATTTGTATGAACCAGTCTCTACTGTGCTCTGCATGACTTTATCCAGAAAACTTCCGACTGCTGTATCAGGATCTTTACGGATCAAACTTCTACAATAATATTGGATGGAAAACCACAACTGAAAAAATTATCACTCAAAACTATTCTGTTTCTGTTAGATTTTGAGTGAAGCTTTCTAGCTATTGTTAAGACAGAACAACGGGTATTGAGATTCATTTAATTCAAAGTACTTCAATTTGGAGGGATTTTTTGTTTGGATACGATGGGTCCCTAGATAAAACCGCATAGGGCACAAGTGATGTTTACAGAGCTAGGAAAACCAGTAGCAGCAGAAAGGTGTTAATGTACCTGGTATCTCCTCAGCAGGCACCAGACTCTGGGCAGGAAGTTCTCCAATGGGCGGTCGTCTCGGCAGTGCAGACGGTAGAGATGCTCCTATGGCAACAACGTACAAACAAATTGTTTGTTTTGTTTTTTTGTTTCAACCTTTGTTTAATCATGAGATACTGTACCCAAATTTGCCTACTGGCCGCTTATTGTTGAGCTTTGCACGTGGTAGAAACACTCATTTATTGTAGGACATTATTGCATATTCCCACCCTACATGGGCCAAATGCATTAAGTTAGATAACTGAGGTACAAGGGTAGAAGGAACAAGTGTTAAATTGCTGTGCTATACGACTACATCTACAGGATCTCTTCTCTCTTTTTGAGACATGAATGAACAAATTTACATAGTTTTTTACTTATTTACATCGTAGCTCTTGGATGTTATAATATGTTTGAATAATTCTGTTTTGGATAAGTGCGCATATAACTGTGAGGAACTAGTTAAGGATTTCCGTATGTCTGTGAGCATTCTAAAACAAAATGTGCTTCATCATCTACACAGTCATTTGCCAGAGCCAGTTACCAGTTTCTGTAGGTAGTTCTGGTTGAGTGTTTTGTAAGAGCTAGTTATAATTACCAGTTTCTGTAGGTAGTTCTGGTTGAGTGAGAGGACCTCGCCCTTGAACCTGAGACAGCCGACGTTGTTCTCCACGTGGTAGGAGATGGAGGGCAGGCGAGGACACGAGACCACCATGTGGATCTGGTAACACTGCACCCGACGCTTGTGTACCTCAAACTTACGCTGGATCTCTGTATAAATACACAAAGAAAAACAGGGTTTCAGATACAAGTTTTTGCCTGTTACTGGAATGTTGCTTCAAAACTTCAGGTTTACTGTGCCCACATCAAACTTTTGCTGGATCTCTACACAAACACACATGGAGAAACAAGATTTATCACAAAAGCTTTGGCATGCCTTTGGCCTGATACTGGCACATTTTGCTTCAAAACATCAAATATCCACCTAGTTGCTGAGCTGCTGCTGAATCTTGGACCAAACACAGGAGAACAGGAATGGTCATTCCGCACATTTGTATAGTCTCATAGTATGTTTGTTGTCATATAGCGGCAGATGCCACAGGCAAATAATGTACAAATAATAGTGTAGTGGCAGTGGCTGTTTAGGGATAGATGAGGTATTTTGTACAATGATATTACATGTACATAACAAACACTGCTGCATAGGATTGAGCAAAAACTGGCTTTAATTTTCAATCCCTTCGCGAAAATTTTCATTTCTAGGGTTAGGCAGCAGCATGGAGAAAGTAACTGAAGAATATGACAGATTTGTAGCCAGGTCAGGAAATGGCGGACAGGGCAGCATGGAGAGAGAGAGTGGACTCGGTCCGGGCAACACGCCCCGACCAGGAAATCCAAGCTGTGTCTCACCTTCGATGCCGTGTTCCTTGAGGATCTCCCAGTGCTTGTCGTAGATCTTCTTGGCCGACTCGCAGGACAGGTGGTAGATCTTCTGGCAGATTCCCTCCACGGAAGACTTGGCCGCCTCCGTCAGGTGAGGACCACACTGGGTCTTCAGGTGAGTCAGTCGCTCCTTCAGGTTTGAGAGAGGCAACGTCAGTCAGTTTGCTTTCCTTTTCATTTATCTTTACCTTAATCTTGATTTACCACATTTTTGGGAGGGAGGACATCCACCTACAGATTACTTTCTTGTATTATTTTTCCATGGGCTCCCTTGGAAATCAGCCTTCAACGGCTGAAGGGACTACCAATATGTTTGAAAGATTAATAAATGAAAATAAATAAATAAACCTCATGTCAACCCACAGGATGGAGGCAACGTCAGTCAGTTTTATTTTCTTTTTTTGTTTATCTTTAAAGATTTACCACATTCCTAGCAAGACTGACATAACAGTGACTATCACCTCTTTAATTTTCATCTATTGTATTTCAAATGTGCTTACGTGGAATAAAATTAATCTCCCAGCAGATCTTTCAGTGGCTGCAAAAGACAGTATCAAATTGGCCTGGTAGTATCCATTAGCCAGACTGTATCCATAGGCTAATGGACACTCCTCTGGCCAATGTATACTGCGTTGCCACCATATGATCTGCTTGGAGATTAGAATAAACTGAAAGCCTACCTGATAGTCCTCCAGGGTAGCGTTGTTCTGCCGGCGGAGCCACTGCATGATATCCTCCACACTCCACTTCACTATCTTACGGCTGTCAGACGAGCAGTTTCTGTACAGGTGGGAAAGAAAAAACAAAGCTCAAAACTTAAACCAGACACAAATACAGCCCAAACTCTGTCCTCTTTAAGACTTTTACAATTACTGGTAAGACCCAAATGAATGGACACAGACCATATTCCAACATTTATTTTGTTCAAGTGTTCTAGGTAATAAAATATGTGTACAATGATACAAATCTATAGATTTCTTATCACCACATGTTTATGGATTGATTTGTTTTATGACTTCAATCATGTAAGAAAAAGAAGAAGGTCTCCCGTGCTCTTATGCAGAGCGTAGGGTGGTGCCCATCTCCATTTTGTAGCCCTTGGGCGACACACAGTTGTGCAAGGCACTACAGCAGGGGGCTGGTCCACTGGTAGTGCTGTGTGTTTGACCTTCCCACACTCTTTCTCATATGTGCTGAGTGCTTAGCAGAGAAAGAAGTATGTTCCAGTCTTTGGTATGACCCGTCTCTGGGGTTTGAACTCATGACAAGCACTCAACCAATCAAGCTATTGCACCAGAGCAGCTATTCAAATGAAACCTCTATCTTTTTATCTCACTCTGTCTGACCCTTACCTCTTCTCTCTTGAGTATCTTATGAACAAACAAACAAACCAACCTGGATTCGACCATCTTCTTCGCGGCCTCTGCGTACTTGAAGACGTACTTCCGCGCCTCGACAGGATGTCTGAGCCGACAGCCGCGGACTGGGATGTCGCTCATGATCTCCCGGTACATGGACGCAGAAATCTTAGCAAATAGATATGACTATGTCAGAGTTTGTTGTATGATATAGGAGTAGAAGGAGTATATATAAGAGTACGAGTGGAGTGCTTCTGGGGGAGACACCCTGTAATCTTCTTCTTTTTTATTCCAACATATCATAATTAGACATAGCGACAGCACACTCAAGATATATCAACTTATTTTTATACCGCCAACAATGCAGAGGACGAATACAGGACAAGACAATACTCATTTTCACTTGAGGTAAGTGAGGAAAGTCCTGTAAAGTTGGACTTGCCTTTGCTTTTAATAATAAAACAGTGTACTACTAACCTCGTTTGCGCAGTTCGTAGGTAACATGGGGTCATTGCCCCGATCCGTGACCTTTCGCTCCAGGATCCAGCGGTTGAAGGACTCCCGCGGGGCGTCGATTCCTGACGAGCATGAACGGGAGGTGTCATCATTTTGTTGCATCCATCCACAGACCCAGCCACACAAAAACCAAACCCATCCATCCATGGTCAGCAAATTACAAGTGTCGTCTAGTATTACTTAAATCATAACCTATAATTGTAACCTATATCTTGTTATGTTTTGTCTGACCTGAAGAGCTGATGAAAGCATTTCATGAATAAACAAATGCTGAAATAAGCAAACACACAACTGTCTGAAATATATCTTCAGCTGATTTACATATCAATTCATAGATTTTTTAATACATACATGTTCAAGTACAGATTCTGCAGTAGTGAATGCTACCTGAAACGTCTGAACGTTTTCAAAATCTATCCAGTTGGTTGAGTAACTGTTTTCTTTTGTAAACAAAATGTTCCCCATACGTTGGTGAAGGTTAGGCATCCAGGTAATGAGATACGCCAAAAAACTGTTCCTCAAGCAACTGGATATGATTTTGCAAACAGTTGCTTGTCCAAAATCATATCCAGTTGCTTCAGTAACTGTTTTTTGGCGTGAAGTGTTTCCCACCTTCTCTGGTCTGACACAGTTCCTGGTACTGTGACCGTAGCTTGTTGGTGAGTTGTGCTCGGTAAGACTCTGCCTCTGGGTGCACGGGGGGCATGGTGCAGGGGGGGTGCTCGAAGATGATAGCGTTACTCGGGATCTCGAAGTTCCAATAAACGCTGGGGGGGCGGGCGTGGAGAGAAAAACTGTCATTCACAAGCAGTGATAGCAGACTTCACCCCTTACCCATACTGTTTTCAAGTCCTTGAAGCCCACAATTTGCAGCACTGAGGATGTATGGCAATACTACACTGTGTACAGAAAAGCACACTAACACACACAAACACACAGACAAGCCCTGTCTTACAATAATTTGTTTGACGATACAACTTTGTGTTTTACAGTTGTAGTGGGATGACACTTGAAATTCTAACTTTAAAAAATTTTTCAAGCCAACTACCGGTATATGTGTTCTGAATGCAAAACCTCCTTATCTAGTAGAGTGGTACAGTTATAATACTTGTCTAGTATAGGTAATTTTACATGTGTGCAGGAACTGAAGAATGAAATTCAATGAATGAACTTGCTCGACAGTTGTACATGGTACAATGTAGGGAATCAACAACAATGTGATCAATACAATCAAGTCTATACTAAGAGACTACTAGTATTACTACTGGAATATGAACGCAAATGGCGTATATGACATGATGTCAGTTAGGCGTTCCTATCTGTTACAATACTTTCTCTCTTTTGTAATGCACTACATACTGTATATATTGGCCTAAGTAAAGGACCAGCAGTCTGTACTTACGGTCCCTCCAGCTTCATCTTCTTGCTGGGGCTCATGGACCCGAGGCTCGTGACGCTGGCCTCCGAGTCGCGCCTCCGCTTCAGGTCAAAGGGCGGCGGCGAGCGCACGTCCGTTGGAGTGTCCGGGACGCTGATGCCAAGAGGATCCGTCTGGGGGGGGCAGAGATGGCAGACTTCAACCCCTTACCCATGCCACACTGTTTTGTCTATCACGAGCTCATGTGGAAATCTGCCCTATTTGGCTGAAGGCACTAAGATATCCATATCTATCAAAGACTGATAGATACAGTAAATAAACAGTATTACTACTTGATTACTTGATAACAGCCACGTGGTTGTCCTTACATGCACTTTAAGGACGTAGTCAAATGGCACATGAAAGACACAGACATAGATATTAACACATGGGAGACTCTTACAACAAACAGAACGCTTTGGAGACAGGAAGTTTTAAAAGAAGGGGTTACATCGGGGGGAAGAAAAACAGAGACTCGCATCAGAACTCAGACGCTTTAAGCGTATTAAACAAAGAATAAGTACATGGTGTAGAAGAAGTATCTTCATAGTCTTATAAGACCGAGGAAAGGCCTACAACTTGATAAGTACATGTATAATAATAATAATAACCTTTATTGTACATTCATGCCCTATCGGGCTAAGTACAGGAGAACAGATGAAAAGGTAATATACATGTTTGTAGTACTAACAGCTCTAAAACTATACTAATACAGAGGTTCGGCTTCTTCTTGTTTCTTTGTGATGTTAAAATATACGTACCACCCTGTCTGATCCTGGCACCCCGTTATGTGGAGACTTGTGGACCACCGGCATCTCCCACAGAGACTCTCCTGTCATCTTGTTGAAGAAGTACCATCTCTTCTCTCGCTTACTCCAGAACCGGCGCCAACCCGCCTGGTAAACAAACAAACAAACAAACAAACAGTTGCTCGTTATTTGCACATAAAATACATTTGAGAAAACATAACAATGTACATAACATTGCGGTATCTTTGATGATATTGTGTTCAATTTCATTTCACTGTCTGAAATATTTGATTGATCACACTGACATTCTGGGTTCTGTTGGTGCTCCAGCCATTTTCATTTTATGTCCACTATACGTTTTGTTACCCCAACATTGTGTTACACAAATCATCTGTGTCTCTTACGTACCTGCCCTGAGCACCCTTTTATTTTCACCCACTCTTTTACTTTTAGTATAAGTCATACTTTAGTCTTAATACCTAAATTGTGGTACAGGTAACATTAGTCTGGTGCAGGTCATTTTTAATGTTACCTGTGATCTTTTCTCTAAGTTAGATACTTATATTTTGCAGACTAGATATGTGCCCTGAGCAACTACTCTTTTACGTTTGGTATACCAGTAACCTACGAATATAGTACCAACATGATATTTCCTAAATTGTGGTAAAGGCAATTTTTAATGTTATCTACACTTGTTTAAAGTTTAAACTTTTGGTCCATCACAAAAAATTCTCTCACCTATAGCTTTCGACCAGTCACTCTGGTCTTCCTCAGTAGACTGACCCAGTGAGTGACTGGTTGAAAGCTCTAGGTGAGAGAATTTTTTGTGTTGGACCAAAAGTTTTAACTTTAAACATATAAGTTGTAACTACCAACACAGATAAACTTTCATGATAGTTATCTACACTTGTTTTGAGCCCTGACCCCTGAACATTTTTTTTGGGGTGGGGGTGGAACAGACAAAAATTCATGCGCACCCTGATGTCATCCATATAATCAAATCAACATGGCCTTACTAAGTTAGAAACCTACCCTGAGCACCTCCTCCGGCAGATCGTGGACTGGGTCTGGCCCGGGGGACTGGGGAGTCGGAGGGTCCGAGGACTTGTCAGACGATCCCGTCGACATGATGGACAAACAAACAAACAAACAAACAGCTGAGGCAGATCTACACTACAGACAAACTCCTGATGGTGAACTGGACACTCCTGATGCAGACTCTGTTAGCCTTCAAACCTGCGGAGAGATGGGGGATAACATTAGCCTGTGTTACATGATCTCTCACAGTCACGATCATCACATGTAGTGATGTACGCTCTACTTCATTACTTGACCTACATAACTTCTGTGGATTAAAAACAAAATTTAAAACAGATTTCACGACACCAGATTGTTAATAACGGCTTCCTTGATCGAATCTTACATCATAAGTCCAACAAAAAACTCCCCAATAAAGAATAATGTTTTTGTAGGACATAGTGCAATACTGGTCAAGTGCATCTCTCGTAAACTAGATTTCAGACTGTTTTCAGAGTACCGGGTCTAACTAACTGGGGACTGCCCTGTGTATTTGCTCTAAGTCTAACTGAGATGAGAGGTGTATTTGGTAAAATTTCCTTGGGAACATGTTGGCCCTGGAGCCGAGGAACTGGCTTGTATACTGGCCCTGGTAACAGTCTGGCTCCCAGGATTAGAGACATCTCTGGTTCTCTAGCCTACTTGGAGTTAAAGCTCCTAAACTTCAGACACACCCACGACTGAAAAAAACACCGGTGAACACATCCACATTTTTCCCCAACGTTTCCCGCTACGTCCCTGGTGTTTTAGGACACCATAGCGTCTACCGTCGACGCAACAAACATCTAAAACTGAGAGAGGAAGAGTCTAAACTCGCTGGAGAGTGTGGGATACTTTCGCTTTGCACTGGACAAGACGCGTACCTCACACACGTGAAGCTTGTTTTGAGCCAATGTTGACATCGTGTTTTTGCACAATCTGGCGCTGTTAGCGGCAAACTGTGCCACGCAGCGGAAAGAAAGGATACTCAAGAACCGATATCAGTGCCAACAAGCCCTACTCACCTCCATCAGACGCTAATCTCGGCTGAATTCTGTGTTTCAATCGTCTACAGACGCCAGAGCCTTGCTTACCGCCGCCATGATGCCCGCAGTGCAGCATGGGATACCACCCAAATTTAAAGTCACATTTGACGCCCAAATCCTGCGAACATTGGTGATTTTAGAAACTGTGTGAATGCCTGAGAGTGATTATGATATGTCATAGGTACTGTATTAATCATCAGTGGTTTGTAATACTGTAAAATAAACACAAAACTAGATAGTAATATTAGCGGTTGCTAATATAGACAGGTTTGCGTTGTACATAGTCATTGTAGTGTAACTTACAATATGTTTTTTGTGTGTGCTTTACCTTTTACAGGGTTCCTTCTCATCCTTTTCTAATCCCCACTTACCTTGTAAACAATTTCGTCATCAATATACTAACAAAAGAACAATAGTTACACCCAAAACAAAATTTCACTTCTTTATGACTTCTCTATGCCCCATGACCTTTAACCTTTTGAGGGTCATGCAGGCGTCAACAGCGCCCTCCCCACGCCTTGCCCACCTACCTACCGAACTACCTACCTACCTACCGAACTACCTACCTACCTACCGAACTACCTACCGAACTACCTACCTACCTACCCTCGCAAATGCAAGGTGATGTTTCTGCACTTCTCAAAAACTGTGCCACCACTACCCTCACTAAAAATTGACAACTACCCCCTAGTACAAGTTCAAGTAGCTAAACTCCTGGGGCTCCATATACAAGCTGACCTAAAATGAAACACCCAGGTGGACCACATGGCCAAGAAAGGAAGCCAGAGGCTTTTCTTCTTGAGAAGACTCAAATCTTTCGGAGTTACTAGAGAAGATCTTGTCACCATATATACAAGTTTTGTCCGACCCACTTGTGAGTACGCTGTCCCAGTTTGGCAACCAGCCATTACACAGTCCCAAAGACGTCAACTGGAAAGAATACAGCGAAGGGCTTTTCGAATCATCCTTGGGCCTGACTACACAACCTATACTGACGCTTGCAACACGCTATGCCTCATGACACTACAGCAAAGACGTGAACACCTTTGTCAGACATTCGCAAGAAGACTACTACATGTACAGTCTGAGTCCTACCGGAATTGGCTACCCCCCTTCCGGGGAGACGTCAGTGGTAGAAGAACAAGAAACAGCAGCCTATTGGACACTATTAAAACACGAACTAATCGTTACAGGAATAGTCCCATACCCTATCTTGTAACACTCTTCAACAATAATGCAACCAGTATTTGCAGTTTCGATTCAAATATGTTGTAATGCACATATGTTAAGTTTGGGAGAAGAAATTCATTAGATTTTAATTCTTATGTAAAGATCTTTACCTGACCTGAATTATCACCTTGAACGTATTAGATTTTGACGTATGGTCTCAACCATTGCATGATACGAGAATTCATCAATAATTGGAGATTATTTTCTCATAATGTTTTTTACAACGGCCCTGACTCGAATGTATCAATGATTGCTAATATTAAATTTCTAGTCCCCCAAAATAGTTCAACCAGCACTATGCAATGCCGAACTAATATGTTTGAATATACACATTTATGACAAGTCATCAATAATAATGTATTAATAATAGGCTTATTGAAATCTGTATGCACGATATGTATTTAACCTATGTATTTAACCTCTGACAATGTCTACTCAGAGGTTATCTTATTAATAATTTATGTTATTAATTATTTTATTAATAATTTATGTATTTCTTTAATAATTTGTAACCCATTGTTTTAGCAGTGCAATTCAGTGCGGGTTTACACCAAGCACTGCGAAACTGTAATCTTTGAGAAATAAAACCAATCACTACCACTACCTACCGAACTACCTACCTACCGAACTACCTACCTACCTACCTACCGAACTACCTACCTACCGAACGAGCGTACCCAAGTACCGGGCGGGCGTGCCCAAGTCAAGTACCGGGCGGCGTGCCCAAGTCAAGTACCGGGCGGGCCTGCCCAAGTCAAGTGCCCGGGCGCAAGTGCCCGGGCGGGCCTGCCCAAGTCAAGTGCCCGGGCGGGCCTGCCCAAGCGCAAGTGCCCGGGCGGGCCTGCCCAAGCGCAAGTGCCCGGGCGGGCCTGCCCAAGCCAAGTGCCCGGGCGGGCCTGCCCAAGCGCAAGTGCCCGGGCGGGCCTGCCCAAGTCAAGTGCCCGGGCGGGCCTGCCCAAGTACCGGACTCCCGACCCACGCGGGCGTGCCCAAGTCAAGTACCGGCGGGCGTACCCACGTACCGGACTCCCGACCCACGTACCGGACTCCCGACCCACGTACCGGACTCCTGACCCACGTACCGGACTCCCGACCCACCGACCCACGTACCGAACTCCCGAAATTCATGTCACCGTCTTCCCTACCCCAAGAGCTACCTACCTACCGAAATTCATGTCACGTCTTCCCTACCCCAAGAGCTATCTACCAACAAATTCATGTCACGTCTTCCCACCCAAGAGCTATCTACCAAGCAAAATTCATGTCACGTCTTCCCTACCCCAAGAGCTATCTACCAAGCAAAATTCATGACCCTAGCATGTCCAGATCGCGAGATATCAAAACCGGAAGTTCTGCTGCAGTACCTAGGAAAGCCGCCAGGGGGCCCAAAATCTAATCATTCCTAGCTCTTATGAAGACCTTGACCCACCTACCAAGTTTCATGGCAATGCATATTAAGCTTCTTGAGTTATGCTGTTCACAAACAGAGAATATACGGTTCGCCTCGCTTTACCCTCTAGCGGACCAACTCCGGATCCCCTGCACTGGCATGTTTTCTTTTTATCTGGTCAATTTCTACTCTTTCCTGGGGGGCCCGCAAGCCCTTTTCTGTAGAGCATATTCGCCGTTTTAATTCTACGTAATGCGTTATAGCCACTTGGAATTTATCGTAAAGCGTATTAAAAAATCGAGAAGTTTCCGAATTCAGCATAGATCGTTGTCGGGACCCCCCTTGCAGGCCCCCTTTCCTGAGCTGTCTCCTGAAGTCTGGTAGAGGTTATACAGCTAGAACTTAATGTGTAGACTCAGACGTGCCCCTCTGGGCAAAACCTACAATTGAAGTTGACGGCTGCAAATTAGAGGTAGGAGATCGGGTCGCGCAGTTGGCTGACCTGTAGGCAAGGCTAGCTTCCGTTGAGTTGACACACCGAGCCTCGGGTCATCCCACAAGTGTATAGTATGTCGTGGAAAAATGTTCACCCCACACAGAAGTCCTCACACAGAAGGAAAAGGTGTCATTTAATGGATATGACCAGAGCTATGGGATATGACAATTAGATTAGATCAGGATAGGTTGAAAGTGAGCTATAATTAACGTTTTGATCAGATACTTCAATTATGTTCCTTGGTTGGGTGGAGGACAGGGGATTTCAGACAGATGGAGAGTCGCAAGCGACGGCATTGTTAAGTTCAAGCAGCCTGAAAGGCAGGTCGTAAAAACGTTTACAAACGCCTATACAGTCACTGTATAATGGACTGGTAAGCTTGAAAAAAAACTTACAATTTCCATAATGAACTTGAAATCAGGAAGTGTACTCATACCAAAACTTCATGCCACTTATCCCACCTACTAACCCCTGTACTTGAGGACAATCTGTCGTCCCTAGGCTCGGCCTCGACAAGATCCTCAAGACCACCCTACTAATACCAAAGCCTCACCATCTCATCATAAAAAAAAACAACTTTAAAGTTCCGCCGCATTAGGTCCGCCAAGTTTCCTTCCCGTCATGCTAAGAAAATTACGTCAAGTGCTAAACACAATCAGACTCGCCTTTATTACGTCAAAGCCATCGCCTCTATACACTTCTGCCAAAATGAACACACAACCAGGTAGGCTTTCAGTTACTGCTCTTTCCAAACATACCGCTAGGTGTCGTCCTTACACTGTAGGCCTGTGACAGGTCCCACAATGCACCTCACTCAACTTTGACCTGCCCCATTGCATGACGGGAAACAAAATGGCGGCGCCCATAAAATCCAGGTAAAATAGAACAGGTTTTGCTATCGCAAACCTGTAAACATGTTCATTTTGGTTTAACCAAGGCTGGTGACGTCAGTAGAGCGAGTCCACTCTATTGTGGGGGTGACAGTTTTTTTATAAGGGATTGGAAGCCACATGCACAAGGACGTCGTCTGATCAAGAACTTTATTGCTGGCCATTTTCGTCAGGTTAAACCTCTTTCGTACGATGTATGCTAACTTTTACATACATAGAACTTGTGCTATTTGCTAATATGCTAATGTTAACCTTATTTTGTGTGTTGTTTAACCGTTATAAGATCTTATAACGCTTAGCCTTGAATTCGAACTTCCACGAAAGCTTTGCAATATACATTGTGGCTCATTGAACATGTTGTAGCTATTGCAATCATCAGTTAAGCTTTCTGTAAGATATGATATTATTGTTATCGATATATCGTGTGTCCAAATCTCTCAAATCTAGCGTGTCAAAGGTGAAAGGTTCGGGGTCAACTCAAAACGGCGGGCGGTCAGAGTCAGAGAGGACCGAAGAACTCAAGAAGGTATGACAACGACAACAAAAATTTTAAGGTACAGGAATATAACGATGGATTGCACTTGAGTCCAGTTGTTGGTCAGCAAAACAAACTTTGTTAAGTTGTCTTCTGAGTAATTGTGTTTGGCTGGAAATGGATTTTTTTCTTGAGGTTTTATCCCATATGCCAGCGAACAACACTGTAGAACGTTGAACCTATAATCCATATAAATCCTAGCCTCCATAGCATGCCAAAAACTGGGGGTTTTGTGGGGGTCTTCAGGGTCTTTGGGAGCTTTTATGTGCTATTTTCTGATTGCATATAGACAACATAGCCAGCCTAGTTGAATTACTCCCTTTTTTATCAGAAAACAGCCGAAGACCGTCGACCACCAAACCCCGCAGTTCTATAAGCCTGTTATGGAGGCTACCAAGTTACTTTTCCTTAGAAGCTTCTATAAAGGCTTCCTTCCGTCTCAGTAGACGATGGGTTCAGTTCAGAGGGAGGCTTATAACTTTTAAAAAACTTACTGTTTGATTTTATTTGTAACTCCATTGAAAATTTATCCAGAGTGCCACACAGGGTCCTTGTCCCATGCACATGTCCTTGATCAGAGGAACCTCCATGAACTGATGGAGGAGAAAGAGGAGGAAGAGAAGGAGGAAGAGAAGGGGACAGGTCCAGATGTCATGATGCGAGTAAGGGAAGACAGGGGATGTGGCCTTCGACAGGTGAGTTGATAGCATCTCCCAGGCTCCCAATACTAGTGAATTTTTATTCACAAGTTTCTCCTCTGGTGTTCTCTTTCCCGGACTCGTTCACATGTTTAACCTCTGAGTTGCATTTAAGTCATCATCATCATCATGCATTTATGTACTTTTGACAATTTGAGTTGACTTTGTGCACTTTTGACTCTTCTGTACTGATTGTGTTATGTACAACTTTGTATTAAGTTCTTTAATTTGCTGCTGTTTCCAGTCTGATCTTTTGATTCAGACTTGAATTCATTCATTCATTCATTCATTCATTCATTCATTCACTAGTATCAGTTTTTTGGTTTGTCATTTTTTGTTTAAAACGTAATTGCTTTCATGATATCTTGATACATCATTTACTTTGAAGTTTGAAGTGTCCAAGAACCAAGTAGATAAATTGGAAAGGCCCAAACTATGGCTTAAGTTGCTGGATATTAAAAACAAAATGAATGAAAAGCCTCCATAATGTGCAGTGATTTTCTTTATTGACTATAAGTTGAACCAAGCTTCACAAATAGACCTGCAAAAGGTGTAAACTAAGTGCTGTTTCAAGAATTTTTAAAAACATCCCTTACAGTTACATAAGAACTTATTCGAAAGATCTCTCTTAAATCTCAATTTTACACATCTGCTTCACAGTGGCCTCAGCAAGTAAATCTTGTGGATGACATCCCCCGCAGATTCCATATCTAATGCGAGCAGGCCAAAAAAAAACAAGGCGAGCAAAAAAACAAGGTTCCTACATTTTATAATTTTGACTCATTCATTGTACAAATGGTTTTTATTCCGTGGGAACATCACATATACACAGCCAGCATCACATATCACTGCATCAAAGTAGGAAACAAAACATTAAATCGAAGCCTTTTTATGGGTTCACCACACCACGAAGTGGTGTGGTGAAACCATATTGCTTTTTCTGATGTTTCTTCTTCTCCTCCTCCTCCTCCTCCTTCTCCTCCTGCCATATCTTTAAATGGATTCAGCTTCTTCATTTTAGGGCCTAAGGTCCTGAAATTTGGTATGGAGGTACAGTGGGCAAATACCCCTAGGCGTTTTTTAAATTATTGTGATACAGGCTTTTAGAATGGTTTTATTTGAGTTTTTTGGCTGTGTAATAGCTAATGTATTACTGTGTAAGTGTGCAGTGTTTACCACATTTGGACATGAGTCATCACAATGGCATGCAAGGCATCAACCGAATAGGCATGCAGCTTTCCTCTATTCTCCTTGCTGATTGGCTGTTGGGATTTAACTGGCTTAACTTCATTTACACCTGCACAGAGCCATGCCATACTGACAGTATGTCTGTATTCAAGTGTTTGGTTAGGTATTTTAAGTCTTTCCTGCTCCAGCATTGGAATGCGGGCTATGAACGCTTCTTTTATCTTGAAATCAACAGTTTGCATTATGCAATCCTACCAATAATGTAGGAAGTAGCTATCCAACTGTTGTAGTCTTAGTTGTATGTTACTTCATACTATAGTTATATCAATGTAAAGCATTGTTTTCCCTTGTGTTTCTCATTCTTTCCCTGCCATGTGGTAAAATGTGGTGAACCCATCGCTATATTTGCTCCAAAGCAAATATTGGCCTTTCTAGTCTTAACTCCTGTCTTCATAGTTATCTGCCATCCACCTTCCGGCATGGCAACAGATGTCTTTGCTCATTTTTGTCATGTTGACTACTTTCAGAAGGCAACAATTTTTTTTTCAAAATCAGGCGAAAATTAATGCGCGCGCTGATGTCATCCATAAAAATTACTTGCTGTTGCCTTATTAAGAAAAACCTTTCTAGTACATGTTGTTGTTTTAACATGTTACAGATATTGATTAGTTACTTACTACATGCAAGCTTCAGTACATATATGCAGTACAGTACTTACCATAATGAACAGTAGAGGCATTTGATTACTCATTTCCTTACTTATTTCCTACCATTGAACCCTGTTCAAACCATGTCTGCTGTTATCCATGTTGATCACAATCAGTGTTTTTTTCTTCATTTCTTCAACTGTAGAACCAAGCTTCACAATTGCAAGAAAATACAGTCATTTAGAATATGTGCACATGCTGTTAAAATGTCTCAAAATTTGTCAAAAGAACTGTGACAAATTCTTCTAATCAAAAAGATCTGTCTATAAACCATGACTTCTGAAAATTATACACATCAACATACTTATTACATGTATAACTTGTATATCGCTTCTTCAGCCGATATTCCTAGAGTTGGAACCATCCTCATACATACATACAAATTGTTCATTCAATTTCATTTCACTCAGTTCTGGACCAGCAAATGTACTGCACAATCTGCCATCATACAAAAACTGTTGGAGCAATATGGAATACAATTATGTTGCTTTATAAATTTAAAAAGAACCTGTCTTCTAAACACTTCTTTAATTGAACATGTTACAGATTTTAAGTTGAATTTTAAGTTACTTATTAAGATGCAAGCTTCAGTACTCAGTACTTACCAACAATAAATGCATCATATTATAATAAGATTGTAGAAGCAATAAATGGTACAATCATGTTACTAGTACTTAGGCCACGCCAATTTAATGTCTTGGTTAACGGATTCACACGCTTCATTTTTTTCTGATTTGCCAAAAAAAATTCAGAATCAACTGCAAAATGCTCATATTTTGCCCTGAACAGTTGAAAACAGTCCTTTTCTTCCTAGTTGTTACTGTAACAATTATTCCATCTTTCAATGCAGTGGTATCATTAAAAGTTCAAAATTCATTGTAAATTTTGAACCAGACTGGTGTGTTGAATTCATTGCTCCTATTGTACCATTTTGGGCCATAATAGGATGACTACGATTTTTTTTTCGCCCGCCCGCTCCATTATTTTTCTAGAAAAATCCATTAACCAAGAAATTAAATTGGTGTGGCCTTATGAAGAAAAACCTTTCTACTACATGTTGTTTTAACATGTTACTACATATACAAGCTTCAGTTGTAGTACTTATCATTGAACAATAAAGGCATTAGCTTCATTTCCTACAATTATCCATTTAACCCTTTCCCTGCTGCCTAACCCCGTCATGCCTTCAAATATCAGAGTTATCAACCAAGAATTGAGGTATTCAAAAACTTGTATTTCCCCAAACTATCGTAGACTGGAACTCGTTGCCACCAAGTACAGTTGAGGTATCATCACTAGAAAGCTTTAAACAACTCCTGCAATCAAAAGTGCAAAGATTAAGTGTAACAAGTCACTCGGTGTGATATATCTAGCTGCCGCCGCGCCGCATGCCTGCGAAGCTGGTGTGTTATGCCGAAGGGCTGTTAAACTGGCTATACAGACACAGAAGCTGTGTGTTACGCCGAAGGGCGGTTATACCGACTATACCGATACAGAAGCTGGTATGTTATGCCAAAGGGCTGTTATACCGGCTATACAGATACAGTAGCTGGTGTGTTATGCCAAAGGGCGGTTATACCGGCTATACAGACACAGAAGCTGGTGTGTTACGCCGAAGGGCGGTTATACCGGTTATACCGATACAGATACAGAACAACAAAGTTGGTGCCAAAAGGCTACCACATTAGGCTGAAAGATGGGTGAGACTCACCTTTACTGGCTCAACCACTAGCATGGCATACAATAAATGCAAATTGACAAGAGTTATTGCTCATCTAACATAAAAGATAAACATGTATCACTGATAGCTGAATAAACATTAATCTCACATCATTAAATAACAAATTAGTAATGAAACATACTCAGAAGTATTAGAGTGACCAGCAATGTGATCGGCATTTGGAATGCTTACAAGTTGATTGTTTATTCATGCCAAAAAGCAGTTACTTAGTGACAAGCAACTGGATATGATTTTGGAAATGGTCAGATGGTTCAGGTAGCATCCACTACCTTTCGTCGGTGACACTAAGAGACTAAATGCAGGAGAATTGCAGGTTTATAAGCACCAGGACCCAAAATTCATTATGGGAATAGTTGCACTGGTGCAACCAACCTAAGATATTAGGTACACAAAAATTTTTTGGGTGCACCATATAAAACAAAACCTATTTACAGATCTTTCTTCTCCTCTTCTAAGCTTGAATCTGAAATGGGAGCTAACTTCAAATTCTTACACAAGTAGTACAACAAAGATTTTATCATTTTTCTGACACTTAGATGCCAAGAATATCCTGTATACTATTATACATTTAACATGTACAACTACAAAAACATCTACCAGAGCCCATAGAAAAATATTGGGTGACTGTACACTGTACAGCTTCAGTTTTGGGTGCACTAAGGTGCACATGCACCCAGTATTTCCAGCCTTGAGCATGATTGCTTATTTGTACAGATTCTGAAGTATTATCATAAATGTTATTGATTTCCTGCACATTACTGTTTTCTGTGCTAAACAAGTACAAAATAAGGAGTTACATACCCTTACACTGCAGCCGATTGAATCAGATGCTGATCTCCACTCTGTACAGTATAACAGAACTAATCAAACCTAACACAAAAACTTTCGAATTTCCTTGATCACATCTGTCATTATACTTCAACCTTTACTATAATACTTTGATCAGCATGAAAGTTCATCTGAGTTGGTAAATTACATCATGAAAAACTGTTCTCCGACTCAAAACTTGACTCACCAGAAATTTTCGACTGAATCACTCAGTCTTCCTCAGCCATCTGACCCAAATGCTGTGGACACGTGATTTTTTCCCACGTGTGACGTGTTAGTATACTTCAAGAGAGGCATAAAAGAGGCCATATACATCAGGGCACTTCAACCATTGCTCAACCAGGACGGGGGGCGATATCGGCTTAAGACAACCTTTGACCCTTTGCTGACGTCACACGTGGGAAAAATCATGTGTCCACAGCATTTGGGTCAGATAGCTGAGGAAGACTGAGTGATTCAGTCGAAAATTTCTGTTGAGTCAAATTTTGAGTTGGAGAACAGTTTAAGTTTTTCATAATATAATACTTTTACTTTGCGACACTAAGTATGATTCTTTAGATGAACCAGGGCTGCTTTTATCACTGGGACTTTTGATTACACGTCTGTTTACTTATTGATTGTGTTTCATATCTTTGAAAAGCCTGTTTTAATATGTGTCTCGAATGTGATCCCATTTTGTAATGCTTACTTTTTGTGTGCTGAGGAACATATGACTAATTTTGTGAGTAAGTTGCCCATTCAGTAAGCAAGGGAAAATCTTTCTCACACCTGTCAGCATAACCCAGTGCACATCTCTATTTCTATAGCCCTTATAGGCCTTACAGGTCTACTTCTGCACAATAGTTGGAGATGAATTCAGGAGGACTGCCTTTGTTAGTATTCATTACGTCAAATTAAAAAAAATGCAAGTGTGCCAATTTTGGCTACCTCACTATAAATTACTGGGATAAACCCTACAGCTTTCCTACAAATGGCCAGAAACTGAAGGGGGGGTGCCTAGATCAATTTCGCATCCACATAGCCTAGCGGTGACCAATGGGTGACCAGCATTCCGCGCCACGCCCACTTTACGGGCGATTCCATTCGACAATAGGGTTGAACAGCATCCTTCCGTACGGCGCGGCAGGTAATCTGATTTGGTAATGTCAGATAAACAATGTAAGAATTGGTGTATTTGGGGTGAAAATAATGCAAGTACCAAAGTAACGGGTTCCTTTCTCAGCACTCAGTATACAGAGGTGAGGCTGCTTCCGTCCAAGATCTCCAGTGCCGAAAGTACGTCAACACTTGGTGCCCAGTGTCGGCAGCTTCAGCACTGGAAACTCGGAATCGGCAAATCAAACCTTGTCTTTAAAAGGGTATCGAGGTATTTTCGAGATCATACCGCCTGGGTTACAAAGTTTAATCGGGACAAGAAGGTTATCGGCAGGACAGGACTGCACAGCCTCTTTTCTTACATTTTCACAGACAAAGACTTGGTCTAAGATACTGTTCTGTACGCCGCGCGGCCGACGTAAGCACCAGAAGCCCAGTGCCGAAATGGTTTAACTCGGCTCGGTAGTTATTTTGCTCCAGCTATTCAAAGACACAGAATTTCAGAAAACAATTCACAAATGTATCTTTTGAACAAGTTTAATAAACATCTTTTTCAACCATATTTTGCTAAAGCGTGGGTTGTGTGTGTGGCCGAAATGCTGCCTGCCTATTGGTCCCCGCTAGGCTGGCTTGGATGGGAAATTGAGTTTTTCGGGGGGGGGGGGGTTNTGGGGTAGTGATTACGAATTACGCCAAATTTTCGCTGCCCATTATTTTAAAGTCTCAGAGCTGATTACAACTTTTTGGGAGGCTGCCTACGGATTATGAAGACTAAAAAGGCCTTACGAAAAATGGCATACAGGCCCCCACCTATGGAAAAGGTGCGTGCAGGGCCTTTAAAAGGAGAGGGGTGGGTGGTTGTAGAAGTTCATCTTTCAGATAATTGTTTCTGTTCGGTGGTCTAAGAGCCTATTGCTAATTTTAGATTGGAAGGTTTCTTTCAAGCTGAACCTTTTAAGGTTTGGGGTTGGTGGTGGTGGCCCCATATCTTCAGACTTGTCAGCCTGCATGGCACTCTGTTGGCCCTGTGGTATTTCATGGATTTCTGACATGATTCAAGGACAGTTTAGCTGGTTATGTTTGTATTATGTAGTTTTTGGGTCCTTTGGTGGTGTTTTCACATCTACATACATGTAGGATTTATCTGTAGGGCAGCTAGCAATGGTTCACACCATATTTTTTGTTTTAATTTCCAAGGATTGAAGATCCAAGGCCTCAGATACTGACCACTCCTGTCTGATAATGACCACTGGCTATTTCTGTAGGTTTTGGCTCCTTTTCTGTTGTTTCCACACCTACATACATAGGATTTGTCTGTAAGGCCGCTAGCAATTGTTAGCGCAATATTAATTTTTAATATCCAAAGATTGAGTTGTGGCCTGATACTGACCCAGTGCTGTCTGATAATGACCACTGGCTATTTCTGTAGGTTTTGGCTCCTCTTGTGATCTTTTCACACCTACATAGTTTGGTTGTCGCCCTCTATTATATAATGGGCTTCTAGTGTGCAAGGACCCAGTGGTATATAGTGGACCGGTAGACTTGCCACCGTTGGAATGGCTGTCAACATTTAATGGACTTTTATTGTCCAAGGAATCAGTGGCTATGTTTGAGGCAGTTTGCCTCGCATTATATAATGGACTTTTGCTGTCCAAGGATTCAGCATTTGAGTTTAGGGCATTCGGCTTTGTATGATACTGTTGTTTCAGATTTTCATACTGGTGATGGTGACCCCTAGTTACAACAGCCTCTGTTTTTGTGTTGGATTTAGGTATGGTCTGAGACTGGCCCTGCCCTTTCTGATTATGTCTGGGTGTGTCTAAATCTTCATACTGGTGTTCAGAATCATGTCTAGTTATTACAGGTGATGTTTTTCTGTTGGATTCAGTGATGGCCCGAGACCGACCTTGCCTTGTCTGATTATGTTGATCTACATCTTCATACTGGCTATTAGTTACTTCAACAGCTGTAGTGATTGTTTTCGATTTTGTGATGGCCTGAGACTGACCCTTCCCTGTCTGACCATGTTGACCATGATCTTCATACTGGTGATCATGACCGCTAGTTGCTACAACATTTGTGGTGTTTGTGTTGTGCACTGCAGGTTTGGAGTTCAAACCCGAATCAGAATCCTTCCCCCTCCTTTTGCACCAGATTGTCAAAATGACAGCAATAGCGAGAAGTATCACTGAACCCACAACAGCTGAAATGACAACCGGTACTAGGGGGAAACTGGGACCAGATTCATGGGTGGTACCAGTGACTGCAACAGTTGAAGCTGTTGGCCTTTTCCATTCAGTGTCAACTGTTGAGTCAGCATTGCGTTTGAAGTACCAGTGAGTCGTGATTGTACCATTGTAACAATTATTTGCGCTTTGCAATTGGTGACCAGCAGGCTGTGTGGAAAATGTGGAGCTTATAGGATGTTCTGTTGGGGTTACATCGTTTTCTGTGGTGCCAAATGAAAGTGTTGACACTACAGATGAGCTAAATAAGTTTTGGTCATTTGCAGGTGGTGTTAATTTTGTTGGGTCATTACTGATCAGTGTGACAAATGTAGAGCCAATATGATGTTCTGTTGGGCTCACATCGTTTTCTGTATTGCCAAATGAGGATGTTGACACTATTACAGCAGATGAGCTTTGGGCCTCAACACTCGATGTTGATTCAATTGGGTCATTACAGACAAGATCTTCAGGACTGATATCTTTAAGTTTTCGTCCTGAGAGATTGGCAGGTTGAGCACATGTTACCTGTTTTAGAACTGCAGAAGTTTCAACCATTGTTTGCCTAAAGGGAACCATCTTACAGTCACACTGCCAGGGGTTGTTCCACAGATACAAAAGGCTGTTTAGATTTGAGAATGTGCCAGGCTGAATGCTGGTTAACTTATTGCACTGCAGGTACAACCGTTTGAGCCCGGGTAGGTTTGAGAATGCACCAGCCTGAATGCTATTTATGTTGTTGTGCTGCAGCTCCAACCACCAGAGCTTGGGTAGATTTGAGAATGTGCCAATCTGAATTCTGGATATGTTGTTGGAGTACAGGTGCGCTTGTTGAAGCTTGGGTAGATTTGAGAAGACACCAACCCGAATGTTTTTTATTTGGTTGAAGCCAATGTTCAATCTATATATATTTGAGATTGTGCCAACCGGAATGCTGGATATCTGGTTGTGGTCAATCATCAACCTAGTGATCTTGGATAGATTTGAGAATGTTCCAGACTGAATGCTCGATATCTGGTTGCGGTCAAGGTACAAAGAATCGAGTTTAGGTAGATTTGAGAATGCACCAACCCGAATGTTGGTTATCTTGTTAGAGCAAAGGTCCAAATATTTGAGCTTAGGTAGATTTGAGAATGTGCCAGCCTTAATAATGGATATTTGGTTGGAATTAAGATACAACTTTTGGAGCTTGGGTAGGTTTGAGATTGCACCTACATCAATCCTGGATATTTGGTTGGAGTTAATGATCAACGTCTGGAGCTCGGGTAGATTTGAGAGTGTACCAAACTTAAGGCTGGTTATCTTGTTGGATCCCAAATTCAGTGATGCGAGCCTGGGTAGATTAGATGAGAGTACACCAGCTTGAATACTAGTTATCTCATTATAGTTTAAATCTAACACGTATGTTAATGATGGAAGGTTCTGAGGGATGTTGGTAAGGCCCAGGTTGGGACATATGCAGTAGCCTGGTTTCGCACAGCTGCAGTCAGCTTCTGGCATGTTGGGCTCCTTCAGGATGATGAAAAGAAAAATCAGCAGGTGTCGCAGCTTCCTTCCCATGTCGCCCTGCAGTCTACACAGAAGAAGTAGCAGGAATCAATCAGTGATGGCAGACTTCACACCCTTTGCCCATCCTTCTTTGCAAGTAGATCAGAAACATACAGACACACAGAAAGACATGCTCGCTACAGACATACCCAATACAGGTACAGTACTTCACTCCTAAGGCCACACAAATTTAATTTGTTGTTTCTCTGATTTTTTCAGAAAAAAATATGAAGCAACAGGGCGAAAAAAATAACCAACAACAGGCCAAGGCATCCCATTATAGCGAAAATGTTACAATATGAGCCATAAAGTGAACATATCAGGCTGGTTTATAATGAAAACAGTAGCCTAACTTTTAATGAAACAAAATTTGCATTGTTACATTGATAAACTTTGACAACTAGGAAGAAAAGGACTTTCTTCAACCGTTGGGGCCAAAATATGTCTTTCATTGAGCATTTTGCAGTTGATTTAGAACCTGCAAATCAGAAAAAAATAGGGCGAATCTGAGAAACAACCAAATTGGTGTGGCCTAATGTGAACCGTGGTAAAAGGCAATGAACTAGAGCTGGCAGGCTTCATTTCGCTCAATATCCTTCAATACTTACTCAATATGATGTTGAATTATGTGCACAGTGCTACTAGTTTTGTGTGTGAAAGCTCCAAATTAAAATTCATTGTGTATTTTATATACATATTGTATACATTGTATGTAAAATGTTTTATTTCATTTATTATGCAAGGTGAATTGGCCACCAACTATTCCTCCTCGCAACACCCCAGATGGTAGAAGTGGAAGGATAAGGAGAAAGAAGAAATGACAACTTGAAGGTGAATTGTTTCATGTGAATGAATTAAATTTGATGAATATACTTGGTAGTACATGTATTATTGTGTCAATGCAGAAACACCACACACAGATACACACAAACACAAATCAGAAAAAAACAGAAAGCCAAATAGACGTCACTCCTTCTGGGTGAATTAATTATAATTACATAATCTTTTAGCAGCAGTTTTGAACCAGACAAAATTCTTTTTGTTATAATACTAGCTCCTCCCCTGAGAAGGATATGGAAATATGGGGGCCTGCATGTCATTTTCCGTAGAGCATAATCAGCCGTTTTAATTCTACGTAGATCATAGAGCGTAGATGGACCACTCTAATTCATCGTAGAGCGTAATTGGCGCATTTTGCATAGAGCGTATTCGCAGTTTTAATTCTACGTAATGCATTGTAGCCACTTGGAATTTAATGTAAAGAATAATTGAGAGTTTCCTGAATTTAGCGTAATACGTAGCCAGCTCTCAAAATTTAGCGTAGAGCGTTGTCGGGACTCCCCCAAGCAGGCCCCAAATATCAACAGTTTTTAATCAGTCTGAGCCTGGCTATCTGCATATTAATATTTCGGGGTACAGACTTACAGGGTACTGGAATGTTCTTCACAGATTCATACCAGCTTTTCCTAGCATTTCTAAAATGCAAACTGTATGTATGGTTTAACCTTCAGATTATTTTTAGTGAATATGATGAAACAACTGAGTGTGTAAAAAGCCATCATCCAACTTACATTTAAATTCTTAATATACATGCATGTACAGTTGGTTGATTGTCTGATTTACACTGTTTGAATATTAATGTTTAGCAGGTTGTTTACTCTGAGATCTGGTGCATTTTGCTGACGTGTCAGTTTTTAAGACAAATTTTACATTTTCAGGCTTGGAGACAAGCAGAAAAGCAAATATTTGGCCGTTTTATGTGAATGCATTGAGTACTTCCATGTTGTGCCTAGTTCGTATGGACACAATTTTTGAAATTCATTAGAAACATAATCGTGCCATAGCATTAAATTTTGTTCTTTCTTGGGGAAAAATGGATGAATTTTCTCATATTTAGATGATGTAAAAACCTTTTGCTACATCTAAACCTGTGAAAACAGAAATCTTGCATAATACCCAATGTCTGTTATAGTCATCTATCTTCTATTCCAGCCTCTTTGAATTCTCTCAAGTAAGTACAGAAAATACCAGAGCTTACCTGAAGGTTCAGCTACAACTTACATTTACTAAAAATTTTAACTACATCTAGACTAAACAGAAGAAAAAATATACATGATATCCTATGTCTTTTATAGTTATTTACCAGTATCTGCCACAACTTACCTTTCAAGCCAGTCAGAAAACCTTTAATTATTTTGTGGTCATGACGATTTTTGTTCTTTCTTGGGGGAAAAATGGATGAATTTTCTCTTATTTAGATGAAACCTTTTTGCTAATCTAAACCTGTCCAACAGAAATTATGCATAATACCCAATGTCTCTTATACTAAGTCATCATTCTTCTGTTCCAGCCCCTCCTCTTATGTATGTACAGAAAATACCAGATCTTACCTGAAGTTTCAGCCACAACTTACCTTTCAGGCCAGTCAGAAAACCTTTAATTATTTTATGGTCATGACGATCTTTCCGCAGTCTTCTTTCTGCTGTTGTGCCTCTCCGATGTGAGCTAGATGCGTATCTCTTTCGAACTGAAGTCTGACAAACAAGCTTGGAAAAATCTTACGCAATCTGGGTGTGTTGATTGTCTGAAGCTAGCTGGTTGAATATTAACATTAATGAATAATAATAATGATTTGTTTGTCCATTGAAATAGTATTTTGCCTTTCTGCTTGAAAATTCCTTGGTTGCAGTTTTCTTGTCAACTGCTATGGGGCGCTTTTAGTTCACGTTGATAATGTTGACATCATAACATCTTGCTCATGTTATTCAAGTTACTGCTTGAGATGCATGTAAACCTTTAAGTTGATACTTTTCTTAAGCTTGGTGAATAGGAAGAATTTGTAGCTGAAGTATATTCAGTACATACATGCAGAAAAATCCTAACCAATAATGTAGGGGATAGCTATCCCACTGTTGTCACTTCATACTATAATTATATCAATGTAAGGAGTTGTTTTCCCTTGTGTTTCTCCTTCTTTCCCTGCCATGTTGTAAAATGTGGTGAAGCCATCCGCTACATTTGCTCCAAAGCAAATGTCAGCCTTTCTAGTTAATAATACATTTTCTATAACACAGCCAAAAAGCTCAAATAAAACCATTCTAAAAGCCTGTATCACAAAAATGACCCAAAAAAAAACGTCTGGGGGTATTTGCCCTCTCTACCTTTGTGCCAAATTTCATGTCATTTGGCCCAAAAATGAAGGAGTTGAAACAATTTTAAAGAGAATGGCAGGAGAAGGAGAAGGAGGAGAAGAAAAGTGAGCAAAAACAATATACACTTCACCACATACATGTAGTGGTGAAGCCATGAAAAGCGATCATCCACCTTACATTAATTTATTCTTGATATACATGTACAGTTGGTTGATTGTCTGATTTACACTGTTTGAATATTAATGTTTAGCAGGTTGTTTACTCTGAGATCTGGTGCATTTTGCGTGACTTGTCAGTTGTTAAGACAAATTTTACATTTTCAGGCTTGGAGACAAGCAGAAAAGCAAATATTTGGCCGTTTTATGTGAATGCATTGAGTACTTCCATGTTATGCCTAGTTCGTATGGACAAAATTTTTGAAATTCATTAGAAACACAATCGTGCCATAGCATTAAATTTTGTTCTTTCTTGGGGAAAAAATGGATGAATTTTCTCATATTTAGATGATGTAAAAACCTTTTGCTACATCTAAACCTGTAGAAAACAGAAATCTTGCATAATACCCAATGTCTGTTATAGTCATCTATCTGCTATTCCAGCCTCTTTGAATTCTCCTATGTATGTACAGAAAATACTAGCTGTTACTTGAAGGTTCAGCCACAACTTACCTTTCAAGCCAGTCAGAAAACCTTTGATTATTTTATGGTCATTATGATCATGTTAATCTAAACCTGTCCAACAGCAATTATGCATAATACCCAATGTCTCTTATACTAAGTCATCATTCCTCTGTTCCAGCCCCTCCTCTTATGTATGTACAGAAAATACTAGCTGTTACCTGAAGTTTCAGCCAAGACTTACCTTTCAAGCCAGTCAGAAAACCTTTAATTATTTTATGGTCATGACGATCTTTCCGCAGTGTTGTTTCTGCTGTTGTGCCTTTCCGATGTGAGCTAGATGTGTATCTCTTTCGAACTGAAGTCTGACAAACAAGCTTGGAAAAATCTTACGCAATCTGGGTGTGAGTTGATTGTCTGAAGCTAGCTGGTTGAATATTAACATTAATGAATAATAATGATGATTTGTTTGTCCATTGAAATAGTATTGCCTTTCTGCTTGAAAATTCCTTGGTTGCAGTTTTCTTGTCAACTGCTATGTGACGCTTTTAGTTCACGTTGATAATGTTGACGTCATAACATCTTGCTCATGTTATTCAAGTTACTGCTTGAGATGCATGTAAACCTTTAAGTTGATACTTTTCTTAAGCTTGGTGAATAGGAAGAATTTGTAGCTGAAGTATATTCAGTACATACATGCAGAAAAATCCTAACCAATAATGTAGGGGATAGCTATCCCACTGTTGTCACTTCATACTATAATTATATCAATGTAAGGAGTTGTTTTCCCTTGTGTTTCTCCTTCTTTCCCTGCCATGTCGTAAAATGTGGTGAAGCCATCCGCTACATTTGCTCCAAAGCAAATGTCGGCCTTTCTAGTTAATGATACATTTTCTATAACACAGCCAAAAGCCCAAATAAAACCATTCTAAAAGCCTGTATCGCAAAAATGAAAAAAAATAAGCCTGGGGGTATTGCCCTCTCTACCTAGATGCCAAATTTCATGTCATTTGGCCCAAAAATGAAGGAGTTGAATCAATTTAAAGAGATGGCAGGAGAAGGAGGAGAAGAAACGTGAGCAAAAACAATCATCACCACATATAATGTGAAGCAATAAAAAGCGATCATCCACCGTACATTTAGTCTTTTGAATATACATACAGTTGGTTGATTGTCTGATTTATGCTGTTTGAATATTAATGTTTAGCAGGTTGTTTACTCTGAGATCTGGTGCATTTTGCTGACGTGTCAGTTGTTAAGACAAATTTTACATTTTCAGGCTTGGGAATAAGCAGAAAAAGCAAATATTTGGCCGTTTTATGTGAATGCATTGAGTACTTCCATGTTGTGCCTAGTTCGTATGGACACAATTTTTGAAATTCATTAGAAACACAATCGTGCCATAGCATTAAATTTTGTTCTTTCTTGGGGAAAAAATGGATGAATTTTCTCTTATTTAGATGATGTAAAAACCTTTTAAACCTGTGAAAACAGAAATCTTGCATGATACCCAATGTCTGTTATAGTCATCTATCTGCTATTCCAGCCTCTTTGAATTCTCCCATGTATGTACAGAAAATACTAGCTGTTACTTGAAGGTTCAGCCACAACTTACCTTTCAAGCCAGTCAGAAAACCTTTAATTATTTTATGGTCATGACGATCTTTCCGCAGTCTTCTTTCTGCTGTTGTGCCTCTCCGATGTGAGCTAGATGCGTATCTCTTTCGAACTGAAGTCTGACAAACAAGCTTGGAAAAATCTTACGCAATCTGGGTGTGTTGATTGTCTGAAGCTAGCTTGTTGAATATTAACATTAATGAATAATAATAATGATTTGTTTGTCCATTGAAATAGTATTTTGCCTTTCTGCTTGAAAATTCCTTGGTTGCAGTTTTCTTGTCAACTGCTATGGGGCGCTTTTAGTTCACGTTGATAATGTTGACGTCATAACATCTTGCTCATGTTATTCAAGTTACTGCTTGAGATGCATGTAAACCTTTAAGTTGATACTTTTCTTAAGCTTGGTGAATAGGAAGAATTTGTAGCTGAAGTATATTCAGTACATACATGCAGAAAAATCCTAACCAATAATGTAGGGGATAGCTATCCAACTGTTGTCACTTCATACTATAATTATATCAATGTAAAGAATTGTTTTCCCTTGTGTTTCTCCTTCTTACCCTGCCATGTCGTAAAATGTGGTGAAGCCATCCGCTACATTTGCTCCAAAGCAAATGTCGGCCTTTCTAGTTAATAATACATTTTCTATAACACAGCCAAAAGTCAAAACAAAACCATTCTAAAAGCCTGTATCGCAAAAATGAAAAAAATACACCTGGGGGTATTGCCCTCACTACCTACATGCCAAATTTCATGTCATTTGGCCCAAAAATGAAGGAGTTGAATCAATTTAAAGAGATGGCAGGAGAAGGAGGAGAAGAAACGTGAGCAAAAACAATCATCACCACATATAATGTGAAGCAATAAAAAGCGATCATCCACCGTACATTTAGTCTTTTGAATATACATACAGTTGGTTGATTGTCTGATTTACACTGTTTGAATATTAATGTTTAGCAGGTTGTTTACTCTGAGATCTGGTGCATTTTGCTGACGTGTCAGTTGTTAAGACAAATTTTACATTTTCAGGCTTGGAGACAAGCAGAAAAGCAAATATTTGGCCGTTTTATGTGAATGCATTGAGTACTTCCATGTTGTGCCTAGTTCGTATATGGACACAATTTTTGAAATTCATTAGAAACACAATCGTGCTATAGCATTAAATTTTGTTCTTTCTTGGGGAAAAATGGATGAATTTTCTCATATTTAGATGATGTAAAAACCTTTTGCTACATCTAAACCTGTGAAAACAGAAATCTTGCATGATACACAATATCTCTTACAGTTATTTATCTTCTATTCCAGCCTCTTTGAATTCTCCCATGTATGTACAGAAATACCAGACCTTACCTGAAGTTTCAGCCACGACTTACCTTTCAAGCCAGTCAGAAAACCTTTAATTATTTTGTGGTCATGACGATCTTTCCGCAGTGTTGTTCCTGCTGCAGTTGTGCCTCTCCGATGCGAGCTCTGCGTAGCTGTTCTGTACAGGAGTCTGACAAACAAGCCTGAAAAAATCTTGTGCAATCTGGGTGTGTCTTGATTGTCTGCAGCTACACGTAACTGTTTTTAATACCAACGTTAATGATGAATAATAATTATTTGTTTGTCCCATGAAATAGTATTGCCTTTCTGCTTGAAAATTCCTTGGGTGCAGTTTTTCTATCAGCTGCTGTGGGGCGCTTTTAGTTCACGTTGATAATGTTGACATCATAACATCTTGCTCATGTTATTCAAGTTACTGCTTGAGATGCATGTAAACCTTTAAGTTGATACTTTTCTTAAGCTTGGTGAATAGGAAGAATTTGTAGCTGAAGTATTTTCAGTACCTAAATGCAGCCAAGCTTGAGTTGATGATTATAAGGAATGGTTTTTTCTTTTCATTTTGGTACTGTATAACAGTGTATTGTACATGTATTAGTAATATTAATTTTAACATTGTGTGCGTCTTTCCCCAGGAGGGGCATGCGGAGCTGAGTGAGTGAGTGAGTGCATCTTTCTAAATAGTGTGATGCGACACTAACAAGAGAGAATGGAGAAATGAGGAGGAAGAAGAAAGAAGAAGGTTGAGAGGAGAAGATGTAGAGAAATCTGGGCTGGCTGCTGACAGTGTCTGTGGACAGGTGAGTTGATCACATTTCTTAGTACCTTTTTTATTTATCTATTTCAGCTTTGTCACAGAATCTGTCTTGTATCCATCCTATTTGAGGACCGGTTCGCTCATCATACACTTACTAACAGAAGAACTTCATCAAAGTACAAACATGGTCAAACATGACAGCTTGTCATGATAAGCTGTCACCTATCTATCTCAGTAGGATGCTTTGCCAAAACACAGGCCCAGGCTGGTAATATTGTGTGTCTTTGGTTCTAAGTGGCCTTGACAAAGTGAGGGTCAATCCCTGCTCAGACATACAAGCTGATGAATTTCATCAAAGTACAAAGTTGCAACATGATTGAACATGCTTGACATAATAAGCTATGTAAATACAAGCCAAGTATGACAGAAATTTGTTAGTATAAGTTATACCGGTATGCTCCTATCAGACCACCCATGTACAAGTACAAGTATGGGAAAAGATAACTAAGCTCCTATGAAGAGGGATTAAATTATAGGTTACATGCTGATCTGTAGTTTCCTGTAGTCATATGTCAAGCTCTGTTACGCCCCTACTACATGTACTATTATAATAATGTTCCAATATATATATTATACTATACCCCTACTTGTATGTTATGACAAGCTAAGCTTACGTTGGAACAAACAAACGAACACCACATGCAACTAGCTACCAGTTTTGTGGTCAGGCTTTAGCAACCACAAAAATCCATCCGTATCTGGGCGTCACGCTGACAAGCGGACTGAAGTGGGGTGCACATGTTAATAATATCACAACTAAGGTGAAACAGACATTGGGAGTGATTAAACGTAATCTGTGGGCATGTCCAACTAGAGTAAAATCACTTGCATACACGTCACTTGTAAGACCGAACCTAGAATACGCTGCGACAGTATGGGATCCACATACAAAGAAAGACAAAGACAAATTGGAAAGGGTACAGAATCAAGCTGCAAGATTCTGTATGAACAACTATGTAAGAGGTGCTAGTGTCACGGAAATGAAAAGAAACCTACAGTGGACCTCACTGGAAGACAGAAGAAAGATGTCTAGACTATGCATGATGTACAAAATGACTAATAAACTGGTGGATGTCCCAACTACTAAGTACCTAATACCAGCNTAGGTCATCGGCATCCCAGTTCATGGAGGGGTGGAGGTGTCCGTTTGCTGCTGCCATCCTGGGTCTGTTTTTCCGAGGAATGCCCTGGCACAGTCTTCTCTCTTCCTCTCCCTCTTAACAATGGTTTACCGCTGCCACCATGTTGTGCGTTCTTGTCTATGGATGGCTATCATAGACGCTCGATTCAAGCAGATAGATCAGTCGGAGTGAGAGTCGACTTGAAACTTTATTCTACAAGTACTCCAGATGTTCTCAACTCTAATGTCCCATGATGCTTTGTTCACATATATTATGTAGGCAAGGCCCTTGTGGTGTATAGTACTTTTGCCTGATGATCTAGGTCATAGTATCTGGTACAATGTATAACACCTTGTTTTCATATTTATATCCATTTTACATATACTTATCGAGTATATGTAACCCAGTCTGACCCTAGAGGACCTGAAGACAATTGCCCACGACTGCCAAGTATGGCGCAGGACGCTGTGCAGACGGAGGGACGACTTTGACGCAGGCCACTCACAGAGATGAGGAGACCTACTCAAGTACAAGTACAAGTAAGTATCGAGCTGACATAAACACTGTACTTTACAGGTTTTCTTGTCTTGATGGTTTTGTGGCTATTATTGCAGCTTGAGGGACAACTGATTTAAGCTTGAAGGATCCTTCATTGTCATTCATGATATTCTTGCAGTTTAAGAAGAATCCTCTAGAGGGCATACCAAGCTATCATCAGCTGTGGACATACTTAGAAACATTACCTTTGTTGAAACAAAACATTCAAATTGTAAGTTTTAACCCTAGTGAGAATTGGCTTTACGTGCATGTCTTCTACTCTCCAAGCAGAGGTTGTGGGGGAATGATCGTTAGCTTTTTATATATAGCCGTTTTTTTGTCGCTACCCCCACCAACCCGTCGGTGGCCGGCGACCTTCTCTGGCTAATGGATACTGCCTGGCCAATTTGATACTGTCTTTTTGTCCACCAAAAGGGATCTGCTTGGAGATTACATGTCCTCAGCAAAACACTTCAATTCAGAGCTCAACCAACCCCGGTGGGGTCACACAACAGTTGTGCGTAGCTGCTGGAGGAAAGTCCATTAAACCGTTCCTGCCTTGTAATCCTGCATCAGTCAGGTCCTACAAAAATAGGATCAAAGCCCTGTTAACTCGTCAGACTGTGAGGTCTTCCATACTTCGCCCGGCTGGCTGACAACACCCTCCACAGGGCTCAAAATACTGTGTGTATGTGCACCGTTTTAGAAAGTTAAAATCCACTCAGCAACCATTTTTAGCATGGTTGCATATGGCAGTGCCCATCTCCATTTCTGTAGCCCTTGGGCCACACAGTCGTGCAATCACTACAGCAGGGGGCTAGTCCACTGGTAGTGGTGTGTGTTTCACTCCCATACTCCATCTCAAATGCTGAGAGCTAAGCAGAGAAAGCTGTATGTACCATTTTTAAAGTCTTTGGTATGACTCGGCCGGGGATGGAACTCGAGACTTACCGAATGTAAGGCGAGCACTCTACCCACTTGGCCATTGCACCAGTCATGTCCACCTTATAATTAGTCCACCCAAAATTTGAGCTGTGCACTCATTTTTTTCTGTGAGTCAGAATGCTGGGAGAATTTGGAGCCCTGCTCCCAGTATTCTGACTCTACATGTCGGATTGTCGGTGTTTCCGTTTTGGCCCAATGCAGGTCCAGTAAGCCAGGGCAGGGCTGCTTTATTGGGCCTCCCCAGTCTATTTTCTATCTTGAGGGGGCGTCCGGGGCACTTTGAATAGCCTCCATAGCATGCCAAAAACTGAGGGGGTTTGGGGTGTCTTCAGGGTCTTTGGGAGCTTTTATGAGCTATTTTCTGATCGCATATAGACAACATAGCCGGCCTGGTTGAATTACCCCTGTTTTTTAGAACTCTTGGCTAATCAGAAAACAGCCGAAGACCACCAAACCCCCAGTTCTATAAGCCTGCTTCGGAGGCTACACTTTGAAGTCATTGCAGTGTCAGGATTGGGCATAGATAGGTGGTGATTTATTTCGTTCGGAGGATTCTAAGTCCAGCAGACAAGCCGGCTCCACTGCTACAGGTAGGTCCTGTTGTTTGCTGCTGCCTCTGGTTAATTTACTCAATTTTATTTCATATCATCCTCTTGTGATTAACCTTCAGCCTGCTAAGGTAGCCGTTTGGCACCAAAAGTGTATTGGTTATGGGGTTAGGCAGCAAGTTGTAGCATTGAGGACGTTAGAATGATTTATATCATGTCAAATAGAGCTATTTCTGAAAATATAAATTTTATTAACATTACTGTTTTGAATTAACTGTGAGATTTAACCATTTGAATCTCTGATAAATGATGATATTGTTGGAGATTTCATTTTTAGATTTAGTTTTGGCCATTCTTTAGGGATGTGACCCATTTTTCCTGTCTTTGAAGAGCGACTGTCATTGGTCAATCAATCAATCAATAGTCTTTATGATAATTTATACTGGTACATGGTTATATACAATTAAATTGCTTTCAATGCTGTAGAAATGGTGANAGTGATGGCCCGAGACTGGCCCTGCCCTGTCTGATTATGTTGATCTACATCTTCATACTGGCTATTAGTTACTTCAACAGCTGTAGTGATTGTTTTCGATTTTGTGATGGCCTGAGACTGACCCTTCCCTGTCTGACCATGTTGACCATGATCTTCATACTGGTGATCATGACCGCTAGTTGCTACAACATTTGTGGTGTTTGCGTTGTGCACTGCAGGTTTGGAGTTCAAACCTGAATCAGACTCCCTCCCCCTTCTTTTGTACCAGATTGTGAAAATGATAGTAACAGTGAGAAATACCACTGAACCAAGAACAGCTGAAGTGACAACCGGTACTAGTGGGAAACTGGGACCAGGTTCATGAGAGGTACCAGTGACAGCAACAGTTGAAGCTGTTGGCCTTTTCCATTCAGTGTCAACTGTTGAGTCAACATTGCGTTTGAAGTACCATTGAGTCGTGATTGTACCATTGTAACAATTATTTGCGCTTTGCAATTGGTGAGCAGCCAGCTGTGTGGAAAATGTGGAGCTTATAGGATGTTCTGTTGGGCTTACATCATTTTCTGTGGTGCCAAATGAAGGTGTTGACACTACAGATGAGCTAAATAAGTTTTGGACATTTGCAGGTGGTGTTGATTTTGTTGGGTCATCACTGATCAGTGGGACAAATGTAGAGGCAATATGATGTTCTGTAGGGCTCACATTGTTTTCTGTACTGCCAAATGAAACTGTTGACACTACTGCAGATGAGCTTTGGGCCTCAACACTTGGTGTTGATTCGGTTGGGTCATTACAGACCAGATCTTCAGGACTGATATATTTAAGTATTTGTCCTGAAAGTTTTTCAGGTTGGACACATGATATCAGGTTTAAAACTTTAGAACTTTTGATTATTGCTTGCCTTAATGGAGCCATCTTACAGTCACACTGCCAGGGGTTGCTCCACAGTTGCAAAGTGTCGAGGTTTGGTAAATTTGGTATTGTGCCAGGCTGAATGCTGGTTAACTTATTGTACTGCAGGAACAACCGTTTGAGCCCGGGTAGATTTGAGAATGCACCAGCCTGAATGCTATTTATGTTGTTGTTCTGCAGCTGCAACCGCCAGAGCTTGGGTAGATTTGAGAATGTGCCAACCTGAAGTCTGGATATGCTGTTGTAGTACAGGTCCAATTTGTGAATTTTGCGTAGATTTGAGAAGACACCAACCTGAATGTTTGATATATTTTGGTTGAAGCCAATTCTCAATTCAACTATACCGAGTATATATTTGCCAGCCTGAATGCTGGATATTTGATTGTTGTCAAGGGTCAACGTTGTCAAGGATAGACCTGAGAATGCGGCAACTGGAATGCTGGATATATTATTGAAGCGAAGGCACAAATAACAGAGTTTTGGTACATTAGAGAATGCGCCAGCCTGAATGCAGGTTATCTTGTTGGAGGCAAGGTCCAACTTTTCAAGAGAAGGTAGATTAGAGAATGTGCCAGCCTTAATAATGGATAGTTGGTTGGATTTAAGTGACAAGCGATTGAGCTCGGGAAGATTTGAGATTGCACCTACATCAATGCTGGATATTTGGTTGGACTCAATTTCCAACGTGTAGAGCCAGGTTAGATTTGAGAGTGTACCAAGCTTAAGGCTGGTTATTTTGTTGGATCGCAAACACAATTGTCTGAGCGAGGGTAGAGTTGAGAGTACGCCAGGTTGAATACTAGTAATCTCATTATTGTCTAAAATTAATGTGTGTGTGGATGATGGAAGGTTCTGAGGGATGCTAGTAAGACCCAGGTTGGGACAATTGCAGTATATTTTGTTGTATATATGTTCTGATTTCTCACAGCTGCAGCCAGCTTCTGGCATGTTGGGCTCCTTCAGGATGATGAGAAGAAAAATCAGCAGGTGTCGCAGCTTCCTTCCCATGTCGCCCTGTAGTCTACACAGAACAAGTAGCAGGAATCAATCAGTGATGGCAGACTTCACACCCTTTGCCCATCCTTTGCAAGTAGATCAGAAACATACAGACAAACAGAAAGACATGCTCGCTACAGACATACCCAATACAGGTACAGTACTTCACTCCTAAGGCCACACAAATTTAATTTGTTGTTTCTCTGATTTTTTCAGAAAAAAATATGAAGCAACAGGGCGAAAGAAATAACCAACAACAGGCCAAGGCATCCCATTATAGCGAAAATGTTACTGTATGAGCCATAAAGTGAACATATCAGGCTGGTTTATAATGAAAACAGTAGATTTTAACTTTTAATGAAACAAAATTGGCATTGTTACATTGATAAACTTTGACAACTAGGAAGAAAAGGACTTTCTTCAACCGTTGGGGCCAAAATATGTCTTTCATTGAGCATTTTGCAGTTGATTTAGAACCTGCAAATCAGAAAAAAATAGGGCGAATCTGAGAAACAACCAAATTGGTGTGGCCTAATGTGAACCGTGGTAAAAGGCAATGAACTAGAGCTGGCAGGCTTCATTTCGCTCAATATCCTTCAATACTTACTCAATATGATGTTGAATTATGTGCACAGTGCTACTAGTTTTGTGTGTGAAAGCTCCAAATTAAAATTCATTGTGTATTTTATATACATATTGTATACATTGTATGTAAAATGTTTTATTTCATTTATTATGCAAGGTGAATTGGCCACCAACTATTCCTCCTCGCAACACCCCAGATGGTAGAAGTGGAAGGATAAGGAGAAAGAAGAAATGACAACTTGAAGGTGAATTGTTTCATGTGAATGAATTAAATTTGATGAATATACTTGGTAGTACATGTATTATTGTGTCAATGCAGAAACACCACACACAGATACACACAAACACAAATCAGAAAAAAACAGAAAGCCAAATAGACGTCACTCCTTCTGGGTGAATTAATTATAATTACATAATCTTTTAGCAGCAGTTTTGAACCAGACAAAATTCTTTTTGTTATAATACTAGCTCCTCCCCTGAGAAGGATATGGAAATATGGGGGCCTGCATGTCATTTTCCGTAGAGCATAATCAGCCGTTTTAATTCTACGTAGATCATAGAGCGTAGATGGACCACTCTAATTCATCGTAGAGCGTAATTGGCGCATTTTGCATAGAGCGTATTCGCAGTTTTAATTCTACGTAATGCATTGTAGCCACTTGGAATTTAATGTAAAGAATAATTGAGAGTTTCCTGAATTTAGCGTAATACGTAGCCAGCTCTCAAAATTTAGCGTAGAGCGTTGTCGGGACTCCCCCAAGCAGGCCCCAAATATCAACAGTTTTTAATCAGTCTGAGCCTGGCTATCTGCATATTAATATTTCGGGGTACAGACTTACAGGGTACTGGAATGTTCTTCACAGATTCATACCAGCTTTTCCTAGCATTTCTAAAATGCAAACTGTATGTATGGTTTAACCTTCAGATTATTTTTAGTGAATATGATGAAACAACTGAGTGTGTAAAAAGCCATCATCCAACTTACATTTAAATTCTTAATATACATGCATGTACAGTTGGTTGATTGTCTGATTTACACTGTTTGAATATTAATGTTTAGCAGGTTGTTTACTCTGAGATCTGGTGCATTTTGCTGACGTGTCAGTTTTTAAGACAAATTTTACATTTTCAGGCTTGGAGACAAGCAGAAAAGCAAATATTTGGCCGTTTTATGTGAATGCATTGAGTACTTCCATGTTGTGCCTAGTTCGTATGGACACAATTTTTGAAATTCATTAGAAACATAATCGTGCCATAGCATTAAATTTTGTTCTTTCTTGGGGAAAAATGGATGAATTTTCTCATATTTAGATGATGTAAAAACCTTTTGCTACATCTAAACCTGTGAAAACAGAAATCTTGCATAATACCCAATGTCTGTTATAGTCATCTATCTTCTATTCCAGCCTCTTTGAATTCTCTCAAGTAAGTACAGAAAATACCAGAGCTTACCTGAAGGTTCAGCTACAACTTACATTTGCTAAAAATTTTAACTACATCTAGACTAAACAGAAGAAAAAATATACATGATATCCTATGTCTTTTATAGTTATTTACCAGTATCTGCCACAACTTACCTTTCAAGCCAGTCAGAAAACCTTTAATTATTTTGTGGTCATGACGATTTTTGTTCTTTCTTGGGGGAAAAATGGATGAATTTTCTCTTATTTAGATGAAACCTTTTTGCTAATCTAAACCTGTCCAACAGAAATTATGCATAATACCCAATGTCTCTTATACTAAGTCATCATTCTTCTGTTCCAGCCCCTCCTCTTATGTATGTACAGAAAATACCAGATCTTACCTGAAGTTTCAGCCACAACTTACCTTTCAGGCCAGTCAGAAAACCTTTAATTATTTTATGGTCATGATGATCATGTTAATCTAAACCTGTCCAACAGAAATTATGCATAGTACCCAATGTCTCTTATACTAAGTCATTATTCTTCTGTTCCAGCCCCTCCTCTTATGTATGTACAGAAAATACCAGATCTTACCTGAAGTTTCAGCCACGACTTACCTTTCAGGCCAGTCAGAAAACCTTTAATTATTTTATGGTCATGACGATCTTTCCGCAGTGTTGTTTCTGCTGTTGTGCCTCTCCGATGTGAGCTAGATGTGTATCTCTTTCGAACTGAAGTCTGACAAACAAGCTTGGAAAAATCTTACGCAATCTGGGTGTGTTGATTGTCTGAAGCTAGCTGGTTGAATATTAACATTAATGAATAATAATGATGATTTGTTTGTCCATTGAAATAGTATTGCCTTTCTGCTTGAAAATTCCTTGGTTGCAGTTTTCTTGTCAACTGCTATGGGGCGCTTTTAGTTCACGTTGATAATGTTGACGTCATAACATCTTGCTCATGTTATTCAAGTTACTGCTTGAGATGCATGTAAACCTTTAAGTTGATACTTTTCTTAAGCTTGGTGAATAGGAAGAATTTGTAGCTGAAGTATATTCAGTACATACATGCAGAAAAATCCTAACCAATAATGTAGGGGATAGCTATCCCACTGTTGTCACTTCATACTATAATTATATCAATGTAAGGAGTTGTTTTCCCTTGTGTTTCTCCTTCTTTCCCTGCCATGTTGTAAAATGTGGTGAAGCCATCCGCTACATTTGCTCCAAAGCAAATGTCAGCCTTTCTAGTTAATAATACATTTTCTATAACACAGCCAAAAAGCTCAAATAAAACCATTCTAAAAGCCTGTATCGCAAAAATGAAAAAATACACCTGGGGGTTTTTGCCCTCTCTACATTCATGCCAAATTTCATGTTATTTGGCCCAAAAATGAAGGAGTTGAAACAATTTAAAGAGATGGCAGGAGAAGGAGAAGGAGGAGAAGAAAAGTGAGCAAAAACAATAATACACTTCACCACATACATGTAGTGGTGAAGCCATGAAAAGCGATCATCCACCTTACATTAATTTTATTCTTGATATACATGTACAGTTGGTTGATTGTCTGATTTACACTGTTTGAATATTAATGTTTAGCAGGTTGTTTACTCTGAGATCTGGTGCATTTTGCTGACGTGTCAGTTGTTAAGACAAATTTTACATTTTCAGGCTTGGAGACAAGCAGAAAAGCAAATATTTGGCCGTTTTATGTGAATGCATTGAGTACTTCCATGTTATGCCTAGTTCGTATGGACAAAATTTTTGAAATTCATTAGAAACACAATGCTGCCATAGCATTAAATTTTGTTCTTTCTTGGGGAAAAAATGGATGAATTTTCTCATATTTAGATGATGTAAAAACCTTTGCTACATCTAAACCTGTGAAAACAGAAATCTTGCATGATACCCAATGTCTGTTATAGTCATCTATCTGCTATTCCAGCCTCTTTGAATTCTCCTATGTATGTACAGAAAATACTAGCTGTTACTTGAAGGTTCAGCCACAACTTACCTTTCAAGCCAGTCAGAAAACCTTTGATTATTTTATGGTCATTATGATCATGTTAATCTAAACCTGTCCAACAGCAATTATGCATAATACCCAATGTCTCTTATACTAAGTCATCATTCCTCTGTTCCAGCCCCTCCTCTTATGTATGTACAGAAAATACTAGCTGTTACCTGAAGTTTCAGCCAAGACTTACCTTTCAAGCCAGTCAGAAAACCTTTAATTATTTTATGGTCATGACG
>NW_017804109.1:1359116-1359231 GCF_001625305.1 Branchiostoma belcheri
TGAATGCATTGAGTACGTTCCATGTTGTGCCTAGTTCGTATATGGACACAATTTTGAAATTCATTAGAAACACAATCGTGCTATAGCATTAAATTTTGTTCTTTCTTGGGGAAAA
>NW_017804109.1:1361430-1380012 GCF_001625305.1 Branchiostoma belcheri
TTTTCATATCATTTATTCATAAAGGCAGACAGTAGTCCTCAATAATGTAAGACTGAAGTGAATGTAGGTATATATCATATATGGCCTTGAAACTGTATGCCCAGTCCATGTGCCAATCTCCAAGCAGATATAGGGTGGAAAATTGTAATGTTTTCTATCAGTCCCCCATCCAACTGGAGGGTGTCTCAGCTGTGTCATGGTGATTAACCCTCTCAGTATTGCAGTGCAAGCACATCTAACCCTGGAAGACGGGGAACGGCAGACGATAAACCAGACAGTGAGTGACTGAGTGTGCAGAAGTAGACTTTTATCACCAAATTGGCATTGGTTACAGGGCTAACCAGCAGGTAGAAGGTTAAAGTGATTCCATGAAATGATTCCTGAATCGGAATGCAGATCTATTCTGAAACTGAACACAACTTAATCTTTAAAAATTGTTTTAAAAAATCTTAGAAAGAAGTAAAGTAAAATTTAAATTTGATCAAATTTCCAAAAATCTTCACTAGTCTTAAAGACCTTTTACTTAAGCCTATCCTAAATCTGAACCACTACTTAATCTTAAAAAAGATTGTAAAAAAATTTTCACAGAATTACAAAAATCTTGGAAGTTAGTTTTTTTTTAGTTAAAGCTATCCTGAATCTGAACCACTACTTAATCTTTAAGAAAAATTGTAAAAAAATGTTAGAAGTCAGTTTTTTTTTTTAGTTTCATCCAGTTCACTGAGAGACAACAAATAAAATATAATCCTTTTTGTGAAAGGGCAAAGGTGTTCCTGGCTACTTTTGACTCATCATCACTCAACAGTAGCTTTGGGATTCACTTAAGAGAACAAATCACCTTCAGTGTTCCTGCACTCTCAGGTGTTCTGAATTTCCACCTGTCCATTGTTCCGTCCTACAGGTGATACAAAGGTGCCACTGTCCCCATCCAAACTGTCACATGCCCCGCTACAATAGCGCCACTCACTCGCCACACAGTCGCTACTTTTTCTCCCGTTTTGACAGCAGGCCAGCTGATCGTGATCGCTGACCTTGAGAAAAGAGTGACATTGTCTGAAGGTCAAACAGTGGGTGGTTCCTTCTAATGGCATCGTTAAGTCAGCTGGGAGTTGAGGGCCTGGCTTTGTACTTTTGTGACAATTTGTCCATTGTGGGGACAGAGGCTCTTTATTTTGCTGCTTTCTGAGTCGAAGAGGCTTTAATGTACTAAACAGGTGTTAATAGACCCGCAATTGTTCAACTTGGACCGATTGAAATCTCATCAATTTGTACTTTTGTGAGAATTTGTCCATTGTGGGGACAGAGGCTCTTTATTTTGCTGTTTTTTTAAGTAGAAGAGGCTTTAATGTACCCAACAGGTGTTAGTAGACCAGCAATTGTTCAAGTCCGACCGATTGAAATCTCATCAATTTGTACTTTTGTGACAATTTGTCCGTTGTGGGGACAGAGGCTCTTTATATTGGTGTTTTCTGAGTGGAAGAGGTTTTAATGTACACAACAGGTGTTAATAGACCCGCAATTGTTCAACTTGGACCGATTGAAATCTCATCAATTTGTACTTTTGTGACAATTTGTCCATTGTGGAGACAGAGGCTCTTTATTTTGGTGTTTTCTGAGTAGAAGAGGTTTTAATGCACAGAACAGGTGTTAATAGACCCGCAATTGTTCAACTTGGACCAATTGAAATCTCATCAATTTGTACTCATCTCTTGTGACAATTTGTCCATTATGGGGACAGAGGTTCTTTATTTTGGTGTTTTTTTAAGTAGAAGAGGTTTTAATGTACACGACAAGTGTTAATAGACCCGCAATTGTTCAACACCAACCGATTGAAATCTCATCAATTTTGCAGATTGGCTTGTCGAGTAAACCTCAGTGGGCCCTTGAGGGTTTCTGTAGTTTTGTTGAAGTGGGGAGAGGGACTCTTCGTTTATTTATTTTTTGAGGTTATTTAAGACTTGAAGACCTGGGGATTGTTCAACTCTCACTTTGACACAGTTTTAATGAAATTTAATCTTCAAAATCATGTAATATTTCAGGTCTAAGTGGTACTTTGGTATCTTAGCGTATTTACTATTAATAATAACCGTTACAATCTGTACTTTTAACAGAGGATCAGAGGTTCCTGAAAGCTTGCTGAAAAGTTGTTGGTCTAGCTGACAAATATGAAAATTTCAAATAACGTTGCCCCAAGTTACATGTAGTTTCCAACCAATCGTTCTTGGTTTTGAATAATAAAATATTAATCATTAACATAACAGTTTTTGTCATTGTATCAAAGATTGTCATTGTACCAAAGAACTCTTTGATATCAAGATATCCCTCTGTGAAATAAGAGCTAAGCTGTGGTGTATCATAACAAGAAAATCACCCTTATCTCAATCTAAATCAAATTGCCTCAAAAAGAAGGTAATTTGTGGGTCAATGACCCCATTTTCATGCTGTATCACTTTTAATGGGCCACTTGTTGATGTGTTACACTTGAGTACTCACCAGCTTACTGTGTTTTTTATCTCCGCATTTATCTTCAGTTTTTATTTGAGTACTTGGAGCCTTGATGCAGGCCTCAAAATGAACTTTTCTTACTATAATGTCCCAGCACTGTCCCTATATCAATTTCAACTGTCCCGAAGTGAGGATGAACTTTCCCAACCTGTTTTTCAGAAGTATTGTATGACTTTTGTATGACAAAAATAGAAAATTTGAAGGGACTTTTCCGGAGCCAAAAGCCAGGATGTGTGCCTGGTGAACAAAAGAAGGGCTGACATTCTGTGGTTGATTATTTTTCTATTGTTCCCAAAATATCCCAAAGTGTCTTTATAGCTGTCCCGGCCAGAATTTTAGTGATCAGTGGCCATCGGGACACCGTTAATTTCGAGCCCTGCCTTGATGTGTTTTTTATCTCCAAGTTTATCTTGGCAACATGCTAAGATAAGCTCCTGAAGTTAATAGCCAATCACTTTCCTCCATCAGTCCTCTTTACCTTCCTGTCAACTGACCCCCCTCCCACCTCTCAAGGTCATGCTGGGTGACCTTGTTGAAGTGTTCTTTTTTTATTGGTGTTTCTAAGGGCACAATTCAGGCAAATTATGAGGCAGGCTTCTGAAAAACTAATTTTAAAAAGTTCTAGTTACTTTCCTCCCTCAGTCTTCTACAGTGGTTGTATTTCCTCTCCAAGGTCGTGCCAGTGACCTTGATGAGGTGTTCTATTTGTCCCTGTTTGGTTTTATGTAATGTAATATCACAAATGGTATAAAGCTAAGATTAACCTCCAGAAGTTGTGTTTTAATTGCTTTTTTTCCTCTCTCAGACTATATTTCTGACAACTTGATGATGTCTCTACAACTAGTACAAGGTCATGTTGAGTGACCTTGATAAAGGGTTTTTATCAGTGTATGTCATAATGTCATATGCAGAGATTAACCTCCTGAAATTAAGTTTTAATTGCTTTCCTCCCTCAGACTTCTTACAGTGACAATGTCTCTACCAAGTTGGTCATGGCCAGCTGAACTTGTCAAAGTGTTGTCATCTGCGTTGGTATAATACATCATGGCAAAAGGCTAAAACTTTACGTTCCAACGCTAAGTAAATTCCGTGAACAAGGCTGATGATGGAGTTAGCCAAAAATTTGGGTAAGTCCCAATTACTTAGAGTTGGAACACAAATATTTTGAGCCTTTTTGCCATAATTGTTGAAGTGCTGTTTTCGGGTGAGGTTTTCTGGAGTGCAGGTGATCATATGACTACTGGTATGAGGGTCAGAATTGGACAGTAGCAATGACAGTGATTGACGAATGGTTGACAGTGAATGAGTGGGGGAATATTTAATTTCATATTGGGACGTTTTCCTTTGCCTGGATTCGATTAGTTTGGTTATTAGATGCCACTGCAGATATTCCTGGTTGATTAGAAAGTGTACAATTCCAAGGCCACCTACATGTAGATGACAGACATCACACATTTCATCTCCTTACTTCAGACCTAAGGGCTCTATCCAGCTGGAAATTGTTTCCCGTCAGCCCAGATTCATGATCGGACCTGGGGGGAAAGTGCTCACAATCTACATGTAGGAGGGTTGGGGTAAATTTTCAAGCCTTTAACACTGCAATTTCTCACATTTTGAGAGTCAAATAATAGAGTTGAGAGTGGTTGTCGTTGTTCTTTTTTATGTCTTTATATGTTTTCCTAAGATTTCTGTCAATTTTGTCCATCAAGGTTGACAGATTTGTTCAAAACTTTTTCCAGAATCACATAATTATAAAGGTTTATTTGTTTATAATGCATAATCATAATGCATTTAATAAAAAGAAGGGGGCAGTGAGTGGGGTCTGATCAGTATTTACCATTTTGTATAAGACATGATTCTGTTTCACATCGTCAATGCTCTATTGTTCATTGTCCAAATTAAAGCAGGTGACGGGATACAGGGTTGATTGACACATGCAACCACCTGTCAATCACTGGAAAGGTGTCAATCAAACCACAATATCTACTGTACCCTCCTCACGGTTTTACACAATTGACAATCGATCATTGATGTACTCAACAATCAAGCATTGACGATTTTGGAACTGAATCAAGTATTATGTAAGGTTATACAATCAGTGTGCATAATGGAACGGAAGTTGCAGTGGTCAATGGTTGATTGTTGAGTGCCTATAGATGTTTGATTGTTTATAATACAAAACCGTGAAGCCGGTTACTTGGAGGACCTGCATGCCCTTTTTCGTAAAGCGTAATCAGGCCTTTTTAGTCTTTGTAATCCGTAGGCAGCCACCCAAAATCAGCATAATTCGTAATAAGTACATTGGCCATCACACAATACATTTTGCAATTGTTCGTAATTAGCTCTGAGAATTTAACGTAATTGATAATTGGCAGTGAAAATTTTGTGTAATTCGTAATCACCCTCCCCCATAAAGCCTTCTGACAAGGTACAAGTGGGGGCCCGCATGCACTTTTCTGTCGAGCATAATCGGTCAATTTAATTCAACATAGAGCGTAGACGGACCGCTCTTATTCAACGTAGAGCGTAATCGGTGTATTTTGCATAGAGCGTAATTGTCGCGTTTTAATTCTACGTAATGCGTTGTAGCCACTTAGGAATTTATTGTATAGCGTAATCGTTACTGTAGCGTAATATACCGTACAGCGTTGTCGGGACCCCCCCATGCAGGCCCCCACGACTGACTGACAGGTAGTTGTGTTGCACGTGCTGCCGATCACAAACAATCAGGCATTGATGTTTCTGTAACGCAATCTTGTATTGGACACTAATTAAACTGTAGTCACTGCTGCATGCCTCCTCCCATTCTTACAAAGTCAACACAGTATTTGTGTTGGAGGAAGGGAATCATGTTTTGATTGGCGTCGGTTTATGTAACCCCTCCCGAATTCTGTCAGGGTGGCTGCTCCGCAACTGTTGTTTCGTGTTTATCCCTTTAAAGCGAAGGTAAACAAAGACGTTTACGTGTAAACAATCGGGCACGTGGGGCATATTTGATCAACAAGGCCCATTATGATGTCTGAAAACTTCTGTTTCTTAAATATTTTGGAATATTGCCCTTGAGAAAGCAGCTTTTTTCTTCCCGAAGGAAAACGTTTCTTTAAGAAGGTTAAGAAAGTGACTTGAGTAAGGTAATCTTCTGTAAGTGAGAAAGGTGAGATGGTAAACGTGGTGCCCTTAACAAAGATACGCTATTATGTGCCACGGAGCACGCAACCTACACGCTCAATAGGACTAGGGTTTACGTTGAACTTCTGCCCACATTTGTCCATTCTGTCACCTGAAAGGGTGATGTTTACCACGAAACATGGGCAAAAAGCTTTCCTGGTCGCAGTTCTGTTACTGTTCGGTACATGAGCGGAAGAGATGGGGGCACGGGGGCAACCGTGAGGTAGGATACAGTTTATTGTAACCGTTCAGCTCTCTGCACTTCAATAAACGACCATTGAAACGGAGACACTGTTCCGGGGAAAGACTATACAAGCGGCGCGATGTACAATGACCCCGAATTAGGACCACTTAGTAAAAAAATAATGTCACAAACTTCCGCTGGGAGTTGACGATCATTGTGTATCTAAAAGGCCCCTTTTGTCAGGTAAACGGACGACCTTGAAAAGACTAGCCGATGACAAGGTCGTAATGGCATGTTCTGTTAATGGCTCTGTTCAGGTTGTCAAGGCAGATTTCCTTTCAAACTTGGCCTTGGGCCATGAGGGGTTGGTATAAGATGGGGACAGGAGAGGCAGAATGTCAGTGTTACGTACATGATACATGTGTGACCTGTACAGACTGTTGTGCAGGTATATATATACAAGCCTCACGTTAGTTGTACTTTGTAACTTTGTACTTGTTTAGCTTCAAAGTGAGGGACATTCAACTTTGTCAGGAAAGTATTGAGGTATGTGATCTTTTTCTCTTAATATTTCTTTGGTTGTGGGTTACATTTATTTTATCATTATTATTATTATTATTATGATAATGTTGGTTATGCGTATAGATATTTCTTGGTAGTTGATCCTGATTTGGTAAAACTTTTAAAGAAAATATTTCTTTTCCTTATCATCATTGTGCAAAGAAAATATAATTTTCATTTGAAAACAAAAAGAAACAGAAGACTTAAAAAGTTTGACGAAGTTCAACTAGATATTTTTTTATTTTTATTTATTACTTTGACAAGATGCAGTGCACACATAATGATCCTTACTTTTATTTGAAAATCAAGATGAATAGTCTGTGTAACACAGACACCGATGGGATCAGCTAGAAGTCAGGGGATCCTGCTGACATGTTAATGTCTGGAGGGCGATGTTGTCATCACCTTGTTAAGATTCCCCAGGTGAGCCAGTTGGTGCTGAGGAGTGTTGACAGGGGCAGGACTTCCTGTGTTAGGCAACCTCTCCCCTCTACCAGGCCTCATTGGGCTTAGCCTCTACCAGGCTTGGGGAGGTGGCTGGAAAGAGTAGAAATCGGCCAAATAGAGAGATAAGCATGCCAAAGTAGTTTGTCCGTTGAGAGAACATTTTGGGGTGCGGTGAAATGTTCTCTCGACAGACAAACTCCATTGTCATCCTTATCTCTCTATTTGGCCAATTTTTACTCTTTCCAGCAGCCTCCACAAGCCTGGTAGAGGCTACATTGGGCTGCCTTTCTAGCATTCTAGCCTCTACCAAGAGCGGCAAAATGTACTCTGTATAGTGGACCAACTCCCCAGGCATGCTATCTCTCTATTTGGCCAAGTTCTACTCTTTCCAGTCGCCTCCTGAAGCCTGGTAGAGGCTAGCAAGATTTAGTCAGGCTATATATATTATAATTCCATCATTTAGCTTGGTCTCCTTGGTCTTTTTTGGCCTCTTTGAGGATAAATTGAAAAGGAATGAAGGTTTGGCAGCTAAAATAGGTTTAGATGGCGATGAATGTTTATTTTGAATTTTTGAAACATTGAGGATTGCATTTCTGTAGCATAGTACATGTATGCAGTATATGTTTGACCAAGGACATTCTGGAAGCTCCTTTGAAGTTAGACACTACAATGTAGGAACCAGGGATTATCATAACCTATAGTTGCCATAATGATGACCTTTATCAATTTTGGTCAAAACTTGCAGCCAGAAGCAATTATTAAATCTAGATCATACCACTGAAAATTCACACACACACTGCTCCTCACACCTGTTCTCATGTCACACTTAATATTCAGCTCATTTAAAACAGATTGACTCTGAAATCAGAACCAGACACTTAATGAAACTGTTGGCCAAACCTATTTTCCGAAGGTCAAGTGTTAAATTTGGGGTGCGACCTTGTAATTGGGTTCTGTCTTGGGGTTTGACCTTGTGATTGGGTTCTGTCATGGTGGGTGAAGTGTTATAGAAAACAAACAAGACCTTGTGTTAGCCCACAGTCGCCTTTGCTTGACCCCACTTGGTTGGGTACTATTAAGAATAGATTTTCTTCAAGAAGTGTAATTTAATGGCTGACTGGACATGTCAACTATTAATATCATGGACTTTAAGTCTAGCTGATTTTAACCTTGTCTGTGTTGCCCAACACTGTAACCAATAGAGAATTGGTAGCCACATACATGTAGCTACTTCAGTGTGCTAAAGATGTCATGTTTTGATATATAGCAAATAAATATAATAGAACATTGTCGATATTGAGATTTTAACGATGAACTGCTTTTTTCTATGTAGTTTCTTGTTGATTTACATCTTTTACTTGTATCAAGCTCAAACTTAAAGTTTTTTAGCAGTTCACCATATCCAATGTTGAAATTTCAGAATTGTTTCAATGGCTGCTCCAATAATTTTGTTTCATCCAGTTTAATAAAAGTAACTTTTTTTTTTCAAGAAAAGATTACTTACTTACTTACTTAAGAAAAGGTTAAGGGCCCCAAAATGAAACTGTGACCCAAGGAGTTGAAAGTTAAACCGCCCTGGGAACAGACTTCCTCCAGGCAATGTTTTTGTCCCTGAGAAATCTTAAGTCTGATCCTTATCTTGAAGAAGTCTGGCCTTCAGCTGGAGCCTGGGAACTTCAACATCAAGTTCAACTCAGAGCTCGAGCCAGCTCAAATTTTTTCCGTTCAGCTCAGGTTCATGGTTGTGTGTTGGGGGACGAGTGCTCACAATCTATAGCAGGGTCCGGGGGCAAATTTTGGATTTTCAAGCCTTTAATTTCCCACATTTTTATGATTTAAACAACCAGGGGGCAAATCATGGGGTTGAGAGTGGTTGTTGGTTGTACTAAATTGTATAATTGTATGTTTTCACCCCAAGATTTTATCAATTTTGTCTGTCAAGGTTGATGGATTGGTTTTCAAAAAATTCTGTCACACTCCACAAAGTTCTTGCAGTTGACTGAAAAACTGGTGCTGGCTAGATCCCTGGTTCCACTCCAAGACTCTGTCAAAGTCACCCACAAGGAATCTACCATTTTTCAGTTGGGTGCAGGATGTCTGGCAGTGCACATTTTACCGATTAAACACTTCAAACTTTTGAATTGAGAAACTTAATTCATTTTCCAACTTTCGAGCAACTCCTATTTTAATACATGCTTAATTTTTGAGCCAAGATCGTTGATTCCAAACTAGAAAATACCTGTAAACTACAGGTTACATTTTACAGTGTGATGGTCCAGCCCTACTAGATGTATACAATGATTGAACCCCAGACGTGAAGTGGTGTTCTTGTATGTTAGAAGCAGCTGGAAGTGGCTGGCAGAAGAACAAGTCTGATATCTGCTCTGGGCTCTGGACCGAACTGGTATGTTTTAAGTAGGGATTTTCTCTGCTGTTGGGGTTTATACTAATGTCAAGTATTTTTTTAACTGAAGATTTAGCACGGTTACATATGGATAGACTTCAATTTAATTCTTAAGATTATGAAAAGAATACTCCGGTAGCTTGTTGGAAAACTCTTTTGTATCTTCTTGCAGAGGCACATTGACTAGAAGACATTCCAAGATAACAAAGGTATTAAATCAGAGTGTCTTGACTATCATTCAAAGTATACTAGTAACTCTCGAAGTAGCAATTCTAGAAGTAAACTGTGTCAAACTTAGGTAATAAGATGCTATGTATACCTGAGCTTTTATCCTCTTGCAAAGAACTATTAGCTAGAAGACATTCCAAGGTGAATAATGTCTTACATTGACTTGATTATCGTTAAGTAATAATTGATTATATCTTCTATAAGTAATTTGTGCCAAACTTAGAAGTCCATTTCCTTGAGTGCTTGGTTCAGAAGATGTTGGCTGTGAATTTAATAGCCTGTGATATATGTGTGTCAGGTCCCAGCTTGCGGCCATGTCTTCCGAGGAGTCTTGTGGGTTGAGGTTGTCTGACAGGCCAGGTGTCTGGGGGCATGTCTTGGGAAATGTCTTACACTTGGTAGAGCTATATATATATATATATATATATGTACAGACATTCCAAACAGTTCTCACAGCTGGTAGAGCATTGGGGTCATTACGTTTTGAGGGTTGAGGGAGTGTAGTGTCATTTCTAACGTTTTAGAAATTGGGTTGACTGATTATCTACCTTTGTTTTGCATTTGAGTGGTTTGTAAGTCCTCTAATGTTTTTTACTAGATACATTATGTTATTCACTCACTGTTATACAGTGACCAGTACATTAACCTTCAGCCTACTAAGGAAGCTACTTGGCACCAAATTTGTATTGGCTATGGCGTTAGGCAGCTGGGTGAAGGTTAAGTTTTCATCTTTTCATCAGAATAGCTAAGATATCTACTTTTCTGTACCTGTATAGCTGGGATAACCACCGTTTGGCATAACACACCAGCTTTGCGGGTACGCAGTGCGGTGGCAGCTGCCTACATCACACCGATCGACTCGTTACACCTAACATTCAACTCTAAACATTGTTTAAAGCTATCTGTTAATTGTGGTAGCCATGATACAAGTAGAAGCATTAGTTCAGCCCAACATCAGCAGCTTAAGGAGTACCGGTAAGTATGTCTTAAAGGACTTTCTTTACAAGCAAGAGAAAGCCGAAGATTCTTGATGTGAGGTCGGAGGTCAAGGTCATGCACAGAGGTCAAGGTCGTTCAAAGAAGTACAAGTTTAACGATCTAAAAGTCTACCGGTAAGTATGTCTGAAAGGACTTTCTTTAGAAGCAAGAGAAAGCCGAAGAATCTTCATTTAAGGTCAGAGGTCAGGGTCATGCACAGAGGTCAAGGTCAAACAAAGGACAAGTTTAATGATCAGAAAGTCTGGGCACACCCAAAAAAAGATCCCACTCAGAATAACCTCCTAATCTGTTTCAGATGGCTTCAAAATGCTGTGTATGAAAAAAACTGTCTTGTTAGTGAGAACAAATTGGCCCAACTTCAGGCTGGCAGTCGACCAGTCAGAACTCACCCGGGGATTTCCCAGATAGTAGGGGGCCTTGTCTCAGCCAACTCGAGCCAAGGGATATCCCAGACCATAGGGGGCCTTGGCTCAGCCAAGACTCATACGGTCTTGCAGACAAGATGGAACTTTACCTAGTAGTACAGTACTTGACCAGTGTGCAGTTTTAAAACTGGTGTGACAGTTACAGTATAGTCTTTTAGCAGTAAGAAAGTAATTTCATTTAATTAGTCTTTTTAAACTGGATAGATTTTTAATCAGCAAACATTTCGGGTGCTGAATCGACACCCTTCATCAGTGAATGTTCATGGGAGCCCGCAAGCCCTTTTCCATAGAGCGTAATCGGCCGCTTTAATTCTACTTAGAGCATAGACGGACCGCTCTAATATTTTTGCGTAGAGTGTATTCGGCGTTTTAATTCTGTGTAATGCGTTGTAGCCACTTGGAATTTATCGTAAAGTGTAATCGAGAAGTTTCCGAATTCAACGTAGAGCGTTGTCGGTACCCCCCCCCCTCCTGCAGGCCCCCCTGGATGAGTTGAATCTTCACCAACGTAGTAAGTCTTTTGTTTGGCACATCCAAGTTTTGAAAAGGGTTCGCACATAATCTCCAAGCAATCCCTCTCGGTGGTAAAAATACAGTATCAAATTGGCCAGGCAGTATCCATTAGCCAGAGAAGGTCCGCGGCACCGACGGGTAGGGATCAGAACAACAAAAAACGGCCATATATAAAAATGTAACGATCATTCCCCCACAACCTCTGCTTGGAGAGTACTCGCACGTGCTAAATACATTCGATGGTGACAGCTTGTCGTAGTGAACAGGCTTTGTCGTGGATTACTGCCAATCTGTCTGAGGAAGTCCCTTTCTCGGGAACCAAGCCAGAAACAGCACATGGGGACAGTCGTCGCGTCACCCTGAAAATCAGGCCTGCGTTCGGGTTAAATCTTGTGCCAACAGTATATATTTAAGTCCCAGACTTGGCACTGCCTCTAGAACAGTTGTAAAGGCATAATGGCAATGCCAAAATAGCTAGCTGCCGCCGGGCCGCGTGCCTGCGAAGCTGGTGTGTTACGCCAAAGGGCGGTTATACCGGCTATACAGATACAGAAGCTGGTGTGTTATGCCAAAGGGCGGTTATACCGGCTATACAGATACAGAAGCTGGTGTGTTATGCCGAAGGGCGGTTATACCGGCTATACAGATTACAGAAGCTGGTGTGTTATGCCGAAGGGTGGTTATACCGGCTATACAGATACAGAAGCTGGTGTGTTATGCCAAAGGGTGTTTAGACCGGCTATACAGATACAGATGCTGGTGTGTTGTATGCCAAAGTGGTAGCCATTGAAATGTATAGTGGGAATTTTAAAACACAAAGAGTAGTGCAGTCTCCAGTCCAGGGATTTGAACTGGCTGCCATGAGCTCACTAACTGCAAGGCTAAAACCAGCACACAGGGATGTCATCACGTCACCCTGAAAATCAGGCCTACGTTCGGGTTAAATCTTGTGCCAACAGTATGTATTTAAGTCTCAGACTTGGCACTGCCTCTATGACAGTTGCCAAGTCTAGGGCTATTTCTGGTCTATAGGGAAATGTTCTGTACTCATGCCTTGGGCAAATTTGAAATACCTAGTGGGAATTATGAAACAGGGGCGAATAGTACAAAGACTTTCTTCATCTATTATGGCCAAAATGTAAACATTTTTTAGTTGTAGTCTAGCAACCAGTAAACTTTTTCTTGTTTTATTCAATTTGCGAATACAAACAACAACAAAAATTAAGAGGGCGAATCGGAGAACCAACTTATTAAATTGGTGTGGCCTAATGTTCCAATGTCAGTGACAAACTGGCTGTCTGGTGGTCTGTCTACCAGTCATCAGACATGGTGCAATACAGAAATCACGAACTTGATCTTGATCTTGCCACCAAATATCCTCTCAGCTCTGTCAAATGTCGGTGAGAAATGAGCTGTCTAGAACATGATGTCTGTGTGGTCAAGACTTTGACGAACTTGATCATGATTTATAAGAGTTGCCAGGATCATTCTGTCCCATGAAATGTTATGTTATCTCTGTCTAAATGTCAGCAAAAAGTCAACTATGTGGTACATGTAGTTTGTGAGGTCAAGACTGTGGTGAACTTGACCGTGATTGCCAGAATCATTCTTTCCCATCAAATATCCTCCTGTTACAAAATTATCTCTCTTATTGTGGCTCTGTCCAAATGTCAGCAACAAATCAAGTCTGTCTGGTACATGTGATCTGTGTGGTCAAGTCTGGAGCGAACATGACCATGACTTCATTCTTTCCTATCAAATGGTAGCCTCTACCAGGCTTCAGAAGCAGCTGGAAAGAGTAGAAAATGGCCAAATAGACAGATAACATACCAGGGGAGTCTGTCTGGTAATGAGTTACAGTTTGTCGCTTCAGAGCAGCAGAGCAGCAACTGTACTCCATTTCAGCAGACCAACTCCCCTTACACGTTATCTGTCTACTTGGCCGCTTTCTACTCTTTTCTAGCCACTTCCTAAAGAGTAGAGGCTAATCAAATGGCCTTTTAGCCTTTCCAGTGACATAGACCCAGTCTGGTCCCCTGTCTCTGGATCTGTCTGTAGTGGTGACAAGTTGTCAGAACTTGACAATCGGCACATTGTCAAGATACAGACATACCAAGACATACAGACATACCAAGTTCTAGCAAACATATGCTCCAGGCAGTCCTGTTTTGTCTGTTGGGAACATACCTCCAAAGGCATCAGAATTTTCCCTTGTGAAATAACCCATAGCTAGGCAAGCAGTCAGGCTGTCTTACCTGCTGCAGTTTGAAATCTGCCCACTAGGTGGCGACTATAAGAGTAGTATAAACACTCCTTTGATATGCAATTCTGTTCACAGCAAGTCCAAGAAATTCTTACATTACATGACCGACCATTGAAAAGTAAAGAAAAGGGTCCACTACCATTTCTTTTCATGGGCACAGTCATAGCCAGAGTGAAAATGTCGTATTAAAGGGAAAAAAAGTCAAGAAGAGTGATGACAGGAAAACTTGAAACTGTCATGCATGTACAGAAATTTGTTTCAGGCTGTTTCTTAGTTAGATAGCTACTAAATTAGATTAGGTTATGCAACCTCTTTCCAATATGATACAGCTTTACACTAAGTGGCTGTAAAAGTTTATAGGTTGAAGACTATGGGACAGTTTCCTTCCTTTGGCTCATGTTGCAATGCTGGCCTTGTCTGACCATGGCCTAAGGTTAAGGTTAGGCAGTGACTTTCTTCCTTAATCTGTTTTGCTAGTCATTTTGGCCACACCGACTTAATTTATGGATGACATCTGCACGTGCATTGATTTTTGCCTGTTCTCAAAAAGAGAGAGAGAGAGAGAGAGAGAGAGAAAGAGGCTCTGGCCTGACTCTAGGCTTGGGTAGTCCATTATGGTAGTTACGGCAATACGGAGCCGGTGGTAACTCTGGAGGATTCCGGGTGGCACAAAGGCTGCAGAAGTTCCACAACTCATGATCAAGAATACTGTACATACGTACAATGCCGATTCATAAAAATCCCCAAAAGACCAGCAATGTTGTACGTCGCTATGTACTGCCGCAAATTCACTATTCCAGCTTTGTATTTCTGTGGTTTAGTAGCATTTTATTTTTGGCCAGAATTTTTTTTTTTCGCCTGCACGCACTAGTTTGGGTGTCTTCAGAGGATGTCATCCGTATTATATTAAATTAAGTCGGTATGGCCTTAGTCATTGATTGGTTGATTTATTCACTAAAATTCCTTTGCTTAATATGGCACAGGTTTATATTTGATAGCTTCAGGGTCAAGTTTATACGAATGTTTCCTTTGTGTGTATCAAGTTTCTACCCTGGTCTTAGGTTAAGGTGGGGGCACAATTTTCTTAATCTGTTTTCAAGTGGTTCATTGAGTTGTTTTATTGACTGACTTCATTAAACATATTTAACTTAATAGGCCACAGCTTTACATTTCAGTTGCTCCAGGGTAAAGATTATTGGAATGCTTCCTTTTTAGAGTTCAAATTTCTTGTGTGACCATGGCCTTTAAGGTTAAGTTGGGGTTGCTGCTTCCTTGAAGTCTGTTTTGCAGTGGTTCGTTTTTTTATTGACCTTTTCATTAAATGCCTTGACTAAAACCAGCCTTATTCTAAATGCCTCCAGGTCAGGGTTAAGGAATGTTTCCTTTCTTCAAGTTCAGGTTTATTGAGATTCTTGCATTGAACCCTTGCCTTGAGTTAAGTTGAGGTTGCCGCTTCCTTGAAGTCTGCTTTGCAGTGGTTCGTTCTTTGATTTACCTTTTCATTAAATGTCTTGACTTAAACCAGCCTTATTCTGAATGCCTCCAGGGTCAGGGTTAAGGAATGTTTCCTTTCTTCAAGTTCAGGTTTATTAAGATTCTTGAGTTTCTGGTCTGACCCTGGGCATTGGGTTAGAAGGGGTCACAATTTTTTAAAGTCAATGTGGTTCATTCTTTGATTTACTTCTTCATTAAATGTTTAAGACTTGGATTAATAGGCCACACCTTTGAACCTAAGTCTGGCGGGGCAAGATGATAAGAATGTTTCCTTTCTTTTAACTCCTTTTAACATCTAAATTCCATTACTTAATTAAGCAATCAATCAATCAATTAATTAATTCTTTATCCCCTGTATCTGATTTCATGATCGACAGCCAATTTGGGTAATTTCATCAAACATATAATTTTCAAAATTTTTGAGGTCATATTCAAATTAGAATTGAATCATTTATCATCAATCATGTGAAATAAAAGCACACTGTAGCCCGTAATCACTCTTTCTGTGTTGTGCTTGTGTACCTCTGTTCACACACGTGTCAGATGATACAGATCACCTGTTACATTTGAATGCAACAATTAGTAGAAGTGTTACAATTGTGTGGCAGAAATCAAATGTGATTAAGTACATGTGAGGGAAAGAATGCTTCAGCAGACCTTTAGTCTGAGACAGAATCGCTACACTGTTGACAACAATGTAGCCATTTTGTCTTTGTTGACACTAGATGTCATGTAAACTTCTTGTACAAATCATTGACAAAGTCGGTGCTTCCAAAAGCAGTATGTGATTCTCTGCATATGAAAGTTAGGAAATATAAAACAAGTTTTGTTAAAACATTTTCTGCCTTGACAGGTGTCTCTCCTCTTGCCTTAATGCCACTGTTTTGAGTTTTAATTAGTGCTGCAGGAAGGCCACATGTTTCTCCATGGTGAAATATAATCTCACCGTCAGAGTCACACCAACCATGCCAAGGTTAGGCCACAACCAGACTTGGAGACATTTCAAAACAAGGGTCAAGAATTTCTAGTAGTTTGATGGCCTACTGGTTGGCCTACGATAAAATTGATAAAACTTCGATAAAATATTTGATTAACTTTTTTCTTTCTGTGATACTTTGCTGTTAGACTTGACTTATGATTTTTTTGTTATGACTAGGAGAGATCTCCTTCTGAAATAGGTAATGTCAAACTGAAGGGACTAGATGTCACATAAAATTAAGATTTTTGTTCCCGCCATCTTTCAACACAACAGTCCCCATTAGAAAATATTTGAGTGAAACACTAACCCTCATCATCACAAATTAATTTTATTAAACAAACAGGTCTCTTTCGTCAAGGAAATTTCCCCTGAGCCTATCACAGCTGACATTTCAGTGGTCTTTTGTTGGTTTTGTTGAGACTAAGTTTGTCCAAGACAAGCCGAAATCTGTCCAAGATGTTGCGTTTCTGTCTGGAAGATTTCCTACTTTCTTGTAGTAATTCCTCTTGGCAGTCTTTTATATGTTTTGCAATGTCCTTGTAATGGATTGCTGGGGTGTTCTGAGGTTTGGGGTTGCTACACAACTAGGGCTTTGCTGGCTTGATTTTATGGACCCAAAATAAACAAATACTATACTAGATAAATAAATAAACAAATAAATAGATGAATATATCATAAATCATGTAGCTCATACTAGCATGAAAGTTAATCTGAGTTGGTAAAACACATAATGGAAATTAAACTGTTCTCCAACTCAAAAAACACAAAAATAACTCACCAAAATTTCCAAGTGTCCACTTGGCACTTGGGTCATAAAGCTGGTGAAGACTGAGTGATTCAGTCGAAAATTTGGTGAGTTACAATTTATTTTCATGTTATGAGGAGTCACTTCATCTTGGTGTACCACCAATACATTTCTAGAACCAGCCTACAATGCAAAACAAGCAACCCTTTTCCATCAGTGACATTGCATTTTTGCTTCACAGATATCAGTATGCTACATTTAAACAATGACCGGAAAATCGACTTTGAAAATCCAGTTTTAATGCCTTGAAATTGCTTTGGGTTCCTTCAAAGACTGACACAGGAGGGACACTTAAGGACCAGGGAGGTCAAGGAGTCTCCCCAAGACTTCTCCTCCCCCTTAAGGAGGCGGCCCAGTCCCAAGGTCAGGTTCTAAAGGGGGCGGCGGAGTCCCAAGGTCAGGTTCGGGCGTGTGTGTTTGGTTAACCCGAGCTTGAGAGACAGATTAGCTGGATGACTGAGTGGGTTGGGCCTGCTCTCTGCTCATAACAGTTCTGTTTCTTCTAAGCCTTTCCCCACTACATGCCCTTTTCTGTAAAGTATAATCAGCTGTTTGAATTCTATGTAGCGTAGAGCATAGATGGACTGCTCTAATTTAATGTAGAGCATAATATATTGGTGCATTTTGCGTAGAGCGCAATTTGCCGTTTTGATTCTACGTAATGCATCATATTAAAGAGTAATGGAGAGGCTTCCTAAATTCAGCGTAATAAATGATAAATGCTCATGGTTTCTTCTTGGCCTTTCCTCACTACGTGAAGCATCCTGGACTGAATTAGGCCACACTAAGCTGATTTAGTGACATCAACGCTGAATACTGAAGTTTGACACGTGAAGCTAAGCTGATTTGGTGTGAGACATCAACACTACGTTTTGACACTTTGGAAACATAGCATGAGATAAATGTAATGGAAATTAAACTGTTCTCCATCTCAAAATGTGCCAAAAAAAGTGCATTAAAACAATCAGTTTGCAGGGGACAAGCCATGCCGGGCCAAATTTGTCTAATTCTGTTAAAAAGCTCATGGATGCAGAGCTATGCATGTTTTACTGGATCTTCTCACTCCTCCACACTTCACATAAAAATCTTACATCAAAGACCTCAGGACTGAGCCGTCGCCATGGCAACTGAGATTCCCGAGGGCACGAGAGGAGACTCAAAGGTCACCTGCCGGTTTCGCCACAGCTGACCCACAGATGTGGCGAATTCCAATGTCAAGTGCAAGTCAAGTGCCGACCCTGCTGGTAGGGTTCCTGTAGTTTAACTGCCACGAAAACTGTACTTCATAGAATTAAATCACCTGCACCCAATAGTTCAGGTCCCACGCACTAAAAGTAATATAGCAAATGGATCATCAATTCCAATGTCAAGTGCGAGTCAAGTGCCGACCCTGCTGGTAGGGTTCCTGTAGTTTAACTGTCACAAGGTCACAGAAACTGTACTTCATGGAATTAAATCACCTGTGCCCAATAGGTCAAGTCCCCCACACTAAAAGTAATGCAATTATAGTGAATGGATCATAAATTCCATTGTCAAATATAACATTTCAAATGATATCCTGGCAAATATAGACTAAAATTGGAGGTGAGCTATATATTTGCTGTTTA
>NW_017804109.1:1380032-1490032 GCF_001625305.1 Branchiostoma belcheri
AAATACTTTTTTCAGTGCTTTGCAATATTGCAGAAGAGTCAAAATTTTGTTCTGCAATCTGGAAATACTTTCTGCAAATACACAAGCCTCCATAATACAATCTTGCAGGTTTATAAGCATGAACTATTGATTGATATGCAAATTAGTGAATACAAATTTTTGGAAGTCCAAAAAGAAACAAAAGATAGACAAGTCAAGACAAGGTTGATGTAAATTAGTGAAGAAGCTCCTGTTGTTTCAGAACAGGAGCTTAAGTGTTAGTCTGTCCTTGGGGCCAAGAGTGCCAAATTCCAAGTGCCAATTTTTCCGGCTGCAAAATTGCAGATTGTATAAATTTGTCTTCTGCAATCTTGAAAATCTATCTGCAGATTGCAGACTGCAGACAGGTATTTCGAACACTGTATATATATATTGGTGTTGGTCTGACTAAAGTATTAAACTTCATACATAGTACTGTTAAATTTACCAAATGAATACAGATGAGCTTTCATGCTATTATATAGTCAGTAAACAGTTTAAGAGTGTCTAATATATTACATCAGGATCTCCAAACCTGAGTTATGTGGTAAATTCCAATGTGAAGTGTAAGGTTATGTCTCACATACTGATAAGTGCCTCCAGTAAAGATTGAGTAAACAGTAGAACATTAAGATGACCCCCTCCCCTACGTAGGGATGCCTGGAAGTCACCAGTTAAGTTCAGTTCAGTTCAGTTCATCCTTCAGGTGACACCATGTACTGTCTCCACAAGTTCCTGCAAACATGACCCTTAACAGCAATGCAGGTAGGAAATTTGATGCAGGTGTGTGTGAGGGGGGGGGCAGATAAATGCCTACAAATAGTGTCTCCGCCTTGCACTGAAAATTTTTTTTTTTTAAATATTCAAGCCCAGGTTTCCTGAAGCACTCCAGAAATGTGACCTGCAAAGCCAATGCAGATGGAAAGTTCAGGAAAATATGCCTTCCTTTGATCTCTTATAGTCTTAAGGTTATACCTTTAAACCTGTAGCCTTTACCTTAAGGGCTCTGAAATGTGACCTGTAAAGGAGGAACAGGTGGCGAGAAATGTCTTCTCCTGATCCTCAGTCTCCTAAACCTTCTCACCTGTGAAAACCTTTACCTGTGAACATGTCATTTGCTTAATCTCTGCCTTCCCCCTACCTATTTGTATGGTGACATCTATATAAAATTTGTGCAATTTTCTGCATGATTCTGATGTTTTATACGACGAGGTGCACCTTAGATTTTTGCTGGTGTACCCAAATTTTGTATGGTTGGAGCTTCCATCACCAGCTAAGTTTCCTCTATCCTTTTCTGTCCTCAGTCCTCTGTGTACTTATTTTTGAATAACTTAATTATGAAGAACTTTTTAAAAGTATATTTCTTATTTCATATCTCTCTACTAACAATGTACATAGTTTTCCAACTGGCCACCCTCAACTTTTAAAAACACATTAGTCACTGGTAATGCAAGCATCAGCCTACACTTATAGTACTACACAACCAAGCAGTAAAGAACTTTATACAACTGTTATACCCCATTACTGTTACAGGCTCAGACAATGGTACAATTATGCCTCCCCCTCCCACCTTCGCTTGTTACCCTGTCTAGACTGGACGTTACGTTCTATTCCGGCCTCCTCTCTTCTTGCGGTTTTCCTGTTTTTTGTCCTTTATCTTCAAGGCCCCAGAACTGGTACGAAAACACTTTGATTTGTGTTCCTCTATTTGTTCAGCTGGGCAAGGAATAACTAACTAACGATCATAATTGTTCCATCAGGAAGCAGGGCTGGAAATACTGGGTGCATGTGCGCCTTAGTGCAGTCAAATTTGGAGCTGTGCACCCAATTTTTTTCTGTGGGTGCACCAGTGCACCCAAATATTTTTGTAGGCTTACGTATGTAAAGATGTTAAATGTATAGTATGCAGCATATTCTTAACATCTAAGTGTCAGAAAAATGGAAATTTGTTATTGTTATAGTATTCTTTAGAAATGAAACATAATTAGTTTTTTGCAAACATTCTACTTACTTTATCTCATATGGTGCACCCAAAAAAAATTTTGGTGCACCATATGAGATAAAGTAAGTAGCATATGGTGCACCAAAAAAAATTTTGTTCTCCCAAGTGTTAGGGTTGGGTGCACCAGTGCACCTGTTTCCAAAAATGAATTTCGAGCCCTGGGATAGTATATGTTGTGTGTGAGTTATAACACTTCTGGAGCAGCGGTCTAGTCGCTGGCAGGTGTCGTTTTAAAGTCACGGGTACTTGAAGGCGCGTGAAGAAGTTTAAGGGCATGTCAAGTTCACTGCCTTTTTGTGACTTATACACTGTTGGGGACTGCCTGTAGCTCAGCTACAGTAAGGCCGATTTGTGAGGAACTACGTACATGTAACGTTAGCTATAATTATAGGTAAGATCTCGATTTTGTTTTTTGTTCAATGTCAAACAATAGCTTGACTAGTTTTAACTGGTAGTAGTACTTTTGACGTACACACCACAAAAATTAGCTACTAAGGGGAGCTTTCGAGATGCACTCTGTCTCTTCATCAACCCGTTAAGATCTTATCATCGAGTAGTAGTGGTAGTAATAGTAGTACAGTAGTAGTAAGCTAATTAGAATATAAGAAGTAGCAGCAGTAGGCATCCTTCCATCTCGAAAGATTATGGTAGCACTGTAAGTAAGTCCGGTGTTCAGTGGCTGTGTGCAGCGTCTACACACAGTGGCTTATCAGCCCTATCTTCGTATAGCATTCCCTGGCACAGTTACATGTAGGACACATTGAAGTTGGATGTCGCAAACATCAGAATAGAAGATACAGCGGTCTTCAAGAAGTTTGCTTCTTGGCATTTAAAATACACAAACCTCAACAGATCACCTGAACGTAAGGTCACCCCAGTTATTTTGTTGGATGTAAGAAAGAAAGATAATGTTGAGCAGTGTGTGTGTGATCACAGGTGGTGCACTGTTAATAAACTGACAAAGATGAAAGAGTCAGCAGACTGTTTAAGGTTAGCTGAGGACAAATTCTACTCAGTGTGTGGATTGTAAACTAAAAAAAAGTGTTTTAATTTGCTGTATGTACTCACAAGGGTGGGGGTTTAGATCCTGCACATACATGTATCTATTGACCTTTTCAGATAACTGAGTAATCTGTTCTTGAACAGAAAAACAAATTTTGAAAGGAAGAAAGTCTAGACAATATGGAAATGCATGCAGACTTTAAATAGTGCAAATTTGCTTCCTTCGCAAATTATTTCCAGTTCCACCAGATGTTTGCCCGTTTTGGCCTTGAAGCTTGTATCTGTGCCACCTGTAGTTTGGCAGAAACAATGTTCTGTGTCAGACAGAGGTAGGCAGCTGGCAAAGGCCACACCAATTTAATTTGTTGGTTCTCGGATTCACCTCTTCATTTTTTTCTGATTTGAAAAAAAAATCAACTAAGAAATGGTCAAATTTTGTTGAGGAAAGTTCTTTTCTTCCTACTTGTTACAGTTTTTCCATGTATCAATGCAGTGGTTTGATTTAAAATTCATTGTTTAAATTTTAACTCAGCCTTTTTGTGTTGAGTTCAGATTGATACATTTGGGCTATAGCATGCCTCATTTAATTTTTTTCTGAAAAAATCTGAGAACCAACAAATTGAATTGGTGTGGCCAAAGCCGTTGTGTTCAATAACAGGCAACTACATATGGAACTATACAGACAAGGGTCTCTAAGTGTACAGGAAAGTCATTTTAGACCAGATGTATAATCTTTGGATATTATCATACTTGCCTTCCTGAGTGACAGAAGGACTTCCTAACCAGAGTGGGTGTAACTCAGAGACTGACATTATAGACACTATTATATTATACTTTATAGACACGGGTCTCTTGTATCTAAGTGCACAGGAAAATCATTTAAGACCAGATTGAAATATAATCTTTGGATATTATCATACTTGCCTTCCTGAGTAAAAGAAGGACTTCCTAACTAGTCTGGGTGTAACTTTAGACTGACATTTATAGACACTATTATATATGTAATATATTATAGACACTATATTATTGAACCATAGACAAGGGTCCCTTGTAACCAAGTGTACAGGAAAGTCATTTAAGACCAGATGTATAATTTTTGGAGGATATTATCATACTTGCCTTCCTGAGTGAAAGAGGGACTTCCTATCATCCAGTGTGGGTGTAACTTAAGACTGACATTATATAATATATTATAGACACTACATTATTGAACCATAGACAAGGGTCTCTTGTATCTAAGTTAGTGTACAGGAAAATCATATAAGACCAGAATTACTGATGTTTAATCTTTGGAGGATATTATCATACTTGCCTTCCTGAGTGACAGAGCTATACTTCCTAACAAGTGTGGGTGTAACTAAGACTGACATTATGTGGTTATAAGTTCAAGTTTACCCAAATGTGGGCAGCCACCCACATGTAGAGTCTGCACTTCCCCTGCATTGTGACTTTCCCAGCTGCACAAATGTGGCTTTGATATATATAAACCTCTGATGCACTTATCATTGTAGTCCAGAAGGGTCATCATGTATGCTGTCACCAAGACCATGTAGGGGCATTATCATTGGACAGCTTTAAACAATGTTTAGAGGTAGATGTTCAAGGGTTAGGTTAACATGTCGTTTGGTGTAATATTTGTGCCGCGTGCCTGCGAAGTTGGTGTGCTACACCGAAGGGTGGTTATACCAGCTATGATACAGATACAGATGTGTCCTTCAGTCTCTTGAATGTAAAAGACAAGGCTGGACACAGTCATGTCAAAATAGAAACATACATTTAATCATATAGTCTATCTGTAAAGAGATTTCATCTTAGAGTTCATGCTAGACTTTGAGTTAGAGTCAGATTTTTCAACTCCCATCCCTTTTTTCACGTCGTGACTGTATTTTTGCTTTGAAATGCTAAGCAGCAATGAGAACCATAGAAATAATCTTCTGTGGCCTATCAAACAAGGATTGCCTGAGAAAGGTCATGTGAAATTGTAAGATGCCCCCTCCCCCTCTTTGGCTTTCCAATGACTCATGCACATCATCATCATCATCTTTGTTCCACCTATAGATGAGAACCATAGAAATAATTTTCTGTGGCCTATCAAACTACATGTAGGATTGCCTTTATATATAATAGAAAGGTCATGTGAAATTGTAAGAGCCCCCCTTTGGCTTTCCAATGACACATGCACATCATCATCATCACCCTTATTCCACCTACAGATGTGCAGACGTCATGAAGGCTCACATATAGACCGGGATGCGGGGAAAGGTGCCCACAGAGGAGGCTGCATAGCCAGGCTAGGTACTCACTGAGGTAGAGGGGAGAGTTTCCAGAACCCATGATGGCATCTGTGAGCGTGCTGCTCATTGCACTGGGATTCACACTGGCAAAGGTTGGTAGCAGGATTATTTGTTTCAATCCATAGTAAAGCATATACTGTTTAAGCTGTGTGTTTTGTTACTTTTTCTTGGGACTCAATATTGAAACTTGATATGCCCAAATGTAGCAATTTCCGTTGGTCCAAATTGATGGCATAACTCTTGCCTTAATTAAGCTGTATTTTCTGCTAATTTTGCTTGGGACTCAATATATTTATATTCATAATATTGACATCTGATATGCCCATATGTAGCAGTTTTTGTTGGTTAATACAAAGACAGCAATGTAGCTAAGCCTAACCTAACTCTTGCAGAAAGTGGCCAAGAACATATTGAGAGCTTGCAATACATTAAAAGAACTTGAGGGAAAATTTTATCCCCCAAAAAGTTCAAGCACAGGTTTTCATTCAAGAGTAAGCTGAAAAGGTAACCCACCCCTAAATGCTGATGCACTTAATCATAGCTCTGGCAAAAATGGGGAGGGAAATCATCTTGCATTTGTTTGCAAATGTCAGTGTTTTTTTTTTCTAATGTTGTGTTATTTCTGATCGATGAGTCATGTCTGTAGGGCAGGAAAGCCTGTGCTTTGGGAGAGTTTTGATGTGATTATGATTTGTTTGACTTCCTTTAATTTGATGTCTGACATAGTGTAATAATGTGTTGTATCGAGGGATCACATTGGTCAACCCTATGGTGCTGTGTGTTTGATTATAAAGATGAATAAATGTTAGATTTGAACATTTGTGTGATTGTTTTATTCCTGTCTATTAAGTCATGTACTTGTTGTATATTTTACATCAATTAAACATCAAGTTGAATTTTTTTCTATATGATAGAAAGGTATAAGAAGAAATGAGAATACCGTATACAAAATGTATAAAATTAAATGCATATTTGTTTGTATTTTGTAAGTACCTATCAATAATGAAGAAGCAATTGCACCATTACTATATATTACATTCTTAATGTTTTCCTGTGGTAAAATCTTGCCAAGAAACAGGAATTTACATTAGAAATGCCTGTCTGTTCATTACCTTTCTTAAACCCCACTGAACACCTCCACTGGGTCTAATATACTGTGTGTTAGGAACATGAATAGGCTGGTAACATTTCCTAAGTACATAATTAGATCACAGGTAAGTTGACGACACAAGTTAAGGACACAGTTTTTCGACCACCTAAGAAGAGTTTGGAGGTTTGCCAACATGGCTGGAAATACTGGGTGCATGTGCACCTTAGTGCACCCAGATTTGGAGCTGTGTACCCAATTTTTTTTCTGTGGGTGCACCAGTGCACCCAAATATTTTCATAGGTAATACATACATAAAGATGTTAAATATATAGAAGTGTACAGTATATTCTTAATAAATTACATGTATCTAATTGTCAGAAAAATAATAAAATCATTGTTGTAGTACTTTTCTTTAGAAATTTAGCATAATTAGTTTTTGCTGACATTCTAGCTACTGGGTATTTTATTTTATATGGTGCACCCAATTTTTTTTAGGTTGGGTGCACCAGTACACCTGTTCACAAAAGATGAATTTCAAGCCCTGGCCAGATTACCTCCACAATTGTTGGGATCTTTGCAGCCTTGAACAAACTGCGTCAGTGGCTTAGTAAATATGGAACATCTGGTACAATATCACAGGTGTGTACAGGTGGATTAACAGGTGTTTGCAGGTGGATTTGCAGGTGTTTACAGGTGGATTCGCAGGTGTTACCCTCCTGCCCTGAAGTGTTGTGCTAACCTGTGAGGAACATGTGTGGACTGTTGTGTTGAGGTAAACAGCAAAGCTGTTCAAGGCCCATAACTTTAGCCAACAGGATGAATGAATGAGCAAAAGATCAATGAGTGAATAAATGAATGAATGGATGGATGGATGGATGGATGAACAAATGAATGAATGAAATGATGAATGAATGAATGACCAAAGGATGAATGAATAATTGATTGAATGAATGAATGAATGAATGCACAAATGAATTAAAGAAAGAAGGAAGGAACAAATGAATGAATGCACAAATGAACGAACGAATTAATGAATCAATCAATCAATAAATGAATTGATGAATGAATGAATGATTGAATGAATGAATGATTGAATGAATGAATGAATAAATCAATGAATGAATGAATGCACAAATGAATGAATGCACAAATGAATGAATGTTAAATAAATGACACCCCAAAAACTACATTTCACTCCCTTGGGGGTGAAGTATCATGATGAATATGAGTAAAAAACCTTTTTACATTGCATTTCTTGACATGACTGAAAACCAGTTCACGTTGTGTAAACATAATGGGCTACATGTACCTTACGTTGCTTATACACTTACAAAGAACAACAGAACCATAACACGCCCATGACCTTGCCTTTGTTATCACCTTACAGACATGTGGCTGCCAAATGTGGATTATCCACCCTGGGGGAAATCTTGTTAATCTGGGATTATAAAGTCGTATTTTGCTTTTTCCCCTCGCTTTGAAATGGATACCGAGGATTAACGTCATGTGTTCCTGATTTTTCTGCACTCTAGCAGACTGCTGCAAGTTCATTATCTGGTTCTCTTCGAGGAAATGTATTAAAACGTTGAAAGGCTATATGTTTATTTTACAATCACGTGTCATTAAAGAAGTTGACATTGAACAGTTGATGACACTAAAGCAACTGGACAGAATGTCAAAAACTTTTCAAGTAGCAACCACTATTTTTTGTCAGTGACTAACACAATCTGTAGATCAACTAAAGATACAGGTACTGTTCAACTACAGATTCTTTTTAACAGTCACTGTCGAAAAGTAGTGGACACTACAGTTTTTAAAACCTGTCCAGTTGCTTGAGTGACTGTTTTATTGTGTATCTCATTACCTGGGTATCTAACCTTCATAGAGCCAAGCTATAAAATGGTCTTTATCAAACATTGAAAAGGAGAGGGGGTATATTTGGAGTAACAATTCTTTTATTGTTTTTTAACCTCCAGCACAAGGAAGTAGCCATTAATTTTTTTTGGCTACCAATTCTCTAATGGTATGCAGGGAGAAGGTTAGTTGATAAAAAGGGGTTAGATTGTAAGGGAGGATCACCTGTAACACCAAACGAAGGACCACCCGCAAACTTTCAAATGTTAATTTCTTTGCACATTCAGTCCAGTAATTTCTTACTGAAATTGAGACATGACGCCAACTCTTCCATGTAGAAAACCGAGAGATTGATTTAGTTCAGCCTCACTGCCGCCACACACCACACACTAGCCTCCATAGCAGGCTTATTGAACTGGGGGTTTGGTGGTCTTCGGCTGTTTTCTGATTAGCCCAAACGGGGGTAATTCAACCAGGCTGGCTATGTTGTCTATATGCAATCAGAAAATAGCACATAAAAACTCCTAAGGCCACACCAATTTAATTTGTTGGTTCTCGGATTTTTTCAGAAAAAATATGAAGCGACAGGGCGAAAAAAATAAAAATAAAAACAGGTCTAGGCATCCTATTATAGGCTTAAATGCTACAAAATGAGCCATGAAGTCAACACAAAAGGCTGGGTTAAAATTTAAACATTGAATTTTGAACTTTTAATCAAACCACTGCATTGATAGATGGAAAAACTGTAACAACTAGGAAGAAAAGGACTTTCCTCAACTGTTGGGGGGCAAAACATGAGCATTTTTCAGTTGATTCAGGACCAGAATCAAATTTTTTTTTTTTTGCAAATCAGAAAAAACGAAGAGGCGAATCCGAGAACCAACAAATTAAATTGGTGTGGCCTAAAGAAAGACCCTGAAGACCCCCCAAACCCCCAGTTTTGGCATGCTATGGAGGCCACCACACACCACACACATTGTCGTGTCCCGGTCACATGATGACAATTCAATTTGTGAGAATTAGTTTCAGGCCCGACGTTTTCTGCTCCAGTGTCGGAGCCGTTGAGCCGTTTGTAATGACTCTGGATAATTGCATCAAGATCGAGTCTAATCCAATCTCACTGCAAAAGGGACCGACAACCTTTTCGTCACAGCTCACTTCACAACTGTTACAAGTACAAATTTACTCTACAAGCAGATCCTAGGGTGGCACAAGGCCAGGCAGTATCCATTCGCCAGAGAGGGTCCATACCCCACCCAATTATACATATTGGAAGAAAAAGACTTTCTTCAACTGTTGGGGGCTAAATATGAGCATATTTGAGTTGATTCAGAACCAAAGTATTTTAATTTTTTTTCTTTTTGCAAATCAGAAAAAAATGAAGAAGCAAATACAAAAACCAACAAATTGAATTGGTGTGGCCTTATATACAAGTTGCACTAACAAACTCATTTTCAGTCACTGATGAAAGCTACCAGATGCTATCTAAAACGTCTGACTCCTCTGAGAGTTTAGAGTCTCTCAAATCTGCATGTATAATCTAATAAATTCATGCCCCTAAACTTGGATCTGTACAAATGTTGAGTACCAGCTCCAAAGTATAATGTAGCTTTAATGTAATAAAAACCCTATGATGTAATTTTAATTCAATAAAAACCTAAAAACCTAAAGAATGAAAATCAAATAAACTGCAGACAGAAAACCCTTAGAGCCCAATGTCAAGGCCAACCTGAGGTTAAGTGAGCATTTTGCCAATAAATGACATCATTCATAGTTACCAAGCTGCAAATTTGTCATAATCTTTGGATCATCATCTTTTTCATAAACCTGAAAAAAACTTGTTGGTTATAGATGATAAAAGGTTTATCCTTCACCTCAATTAAGAATGAATACTTGCCCCTTTTCTTAATTATATGTCTTTAAACATCCTATGAGAATGATAGAAGGAATGCCACAGTACTTGTAGTATGTGGCATCACGTGGTAACATGTGATGTCATCCACCTGACCTCGCCATGACCCCACAGGAGTCTGACTCTGATTTGATTGTCTGCAACATTTCCATACTAACAGGTTTTTGACATTGACTTTTACCACTAGCCCTGAAGTACAGACGCATCTTTCCTCATTAAGGATTTCTCTTTTGGGAAAATTACGGGCAAATGAAGCAACACTTATAATGATAAGTGTTTGTTTGGTCGTAACTGGATTATATTTCCCTATGGTTGTTATATTATGGGGCCGAAAGAAGAAAGGAAAGTCTGCGGTGAAGTTGAACTGTTTGTCTTGGAAATTTCAACAAAAGCTTATGATGATATGTATATGATTCAGACATTTGTTATAGTAATCTTATGTTAATATTGCAACGGTTGTACATGAAAACTTGAGAAGACAGATTCTATGTAGAGTATTTGAAGATTCTTTTAATATTTTGAAGATTTTTTTACAAGTATAGCTTGGAAGTTCCACTGCAGTACCAAGGCAAGTCACTAGGGGATCCAAAATCTAATTATTACCATCAGTTTTTGTCACAACCTACAAACATACCAAAGATAGAAACAATCTGGATGCTTTTGAGTTATCTTGTTCACCAACAGACAGACAGACACACAAACACACAAAACATACATGTAACCTCCTTGACAGAGGTAATCATCAAGTCATCCTCATTAAAATGTCAAAGTTTTGCTCTCAACAAATTTCTCCTCTAGGGCCAAAATACCAGTAAGAGGAAACCTATAATTTTGGGGACATGTTTCCTGTCCTCCATCGTTACCCGGTAATTGCTTAATTATAGCGATCGCTCGGCAGCCTTTGTGTGATCGTTGTTCTTTGTCTGCCTCAATTAGAGGGGCGATCATTTATCTAACACTTTCTGAGTTTGTCCACCTGCGTTATATTACCTGTCCAGTGTGTTACTTCCCAGATGGGGGTTATCCTGCTAAGAAAGACGTTCCCTTATGCTTCATCTTCTTTAAGTGTCTGTCCTTTCTTAAGAAAGATTGTTGCCAGCAACAAGCATGTCTTTGATCTCTGACAAAAAGAAAAGCAGGTCTTTGACAACTTTTGGTATAATTTCAACAAGAAAGTAAATTAAAGATTTTCACCTGTTCGTTTGCTTACCACTATTTTATGTAGTACCTATTAGTAGATGTTTCACGCCTTATACGACACACAAGTGGATCATTTCAATGTATTGTTTTGAGTAGTTAATGACCAAACAAGGGTAAAATATTAGATACTATGATCATGAAAGTTCATCTGTGTTGGTAGTTACATGACATTGTGTAGAGTTAAAACTTGAGATCCAACACAAAGACCTCTACAGGTAGGTGAGAGAACTTTTTGTGTTGGATCTAAAGTTTTAACACTAAACAGGGTAAATAGATTATAATATCATACTTTAGATAAGGAATAATTAGTTTGCAATTAGAGCCGAGACATATTTATGATTAGAAGTCCGCCCTGCTATTGTTACCTGTATCAGCTTATCGACTCCCACACCTTAGAAATTAGCCAACAGACACTTTAATTGGCAATTTAGATGGGAGAGATATCTCCAGATTGGTGTATTGTGATGAACTGGAGTGTGCTCAAATGTTAGCAATGTTCCCACAATTAGGCAAATTGAAGATACATTTTTGTAAGGCCTTGGAAAAATATGTTATGTTTCCTGTTTTGGTCCTGAAAAAATTAGGGTCGGTTGGTAGGGATTGTGTTTTTTTCTTTTCTCTTTAGACTTTGGTGATCTCTAGTGATTCAACAATACAGTTTAACAAAGTAAAACTTGCATGAGGTCACTGTTTAATATCAATGTTTGGAAACCGATTGTACAGCGTTTTATTACACAGGTGTTAGGTTGTGGAGCTAGAAAAGGTCGATTAGCTCGAAAAATTTATGTCCCTTGCAGGGGTTCACCCCAAAAAAAGGCTAGGGTCAGAAGTTTTTTCTGGGTTGGTCGGGAAACAGGAAACACAATTTTTTTTTCGAGGCCTAACAAGAACTGTACTATAAGAAAGCAATCAGTAGACAAAAACTGAGACGTCTTATTTCTTGACTCTGTGAGACAGAAGGTTGACTCAAGACGCCCTCAAGGATGCAGCAGGTGTGGACAGGTGTGTTGTTGGGTCATGAATCACCTTCCTCTCACCTGTACAAATTGGTTTACACCTGTCCCAGGTGATTTATCTTCCCACCACTTTCCTTTTTTGTTGTCTGGTTAAACCGAGTCGTGTTTACAGGCCAAACCAATTTGTTGACCTGACATCTTTAAATAGATATCTTACTACTCTCCAAGCAGAGGTTGTGAGGGAATGATCGTTAGCTTTTTATATATGGCCGTTTTTTTTTGTTGTCGCTACCCCCACCAACGGTGGCCGGCGATCTTCTCTGGCTAATGGGTACTGCTTGGAGATTAGTATCTTACGAGAAGTCAAGATGGAATTAAAAAAATAAAAAGAATCCTGGATGCTAAATTTGAATCTAAATTTGAATCTTTGAATCTATATGTTTCCTCACAGTTTTGTGTACTGAGATACAGACTTTCCTTGGCCTGTTTTTGTGTTTGTCTTCGAGTACAACATTTTTTCTTATCGGACGACCAACAAAGCAAGTCAAGATAAAATAAAATAAAAACAGGAGTCCTGGATGTTAAGTGTAAATCTAGACTATCTTGCCTCCATATAACTGTGTACCAAACTGGAGTCTAGATTCCACCCCTGTAACCCTATGTACCAATTAAGGAAGGTCAACCTGTTTCTATATTGGTCTTTGAGTTCAGCGTTGTTAGTGACCATCCGAAGACCAACAAATCACACACGACTGTTTAGACTGCTGCTAGTGATTGAGCATGTTCTGCACACATCCACCCTCCCTCTCAATCCGCTCAAGTACCGGGTTAATTTATGTACCAAGGTCAGCTTGAAAGGCTGACCTTAAGAATGCCAGAGAAGTTAATGAAGTCTCAAGATGCGTTACAAAGGGAGTGCGTTTATTGCCCACCTGTTGGTCCCTTGTGTATGTTAGTTTTTCCATGTTCCGTGCCGACCTGATGTTTTCAAGCACAACTGTCCTGACTTCAAGGCTGATGGAGGAGTCAACATGACTTCCTTCAGCTCCATAATTTTTGCCAAATTCTACCATCCTAACCCCATTTAGGAAGTCCTGGCGGAGGGTAAGAAAATCCCTGTTGTGTCAATCAAGTTCTCTGACATCTCTGTAAACATAACCTTCCACCTCACAAAACCTACTGCCCACGGAAAAACCCTTAATCACTGTTTATACATATCAATAATTGAAACATGATACATGACAGAGTGACGAGGGAAAAGCTACTCTTGCAAATTATTGAAATTTTAGTTCTCAAGTTTGTCCAAAATTATCCCCTACTATGAAAAAGAAATACCTCAGGTACTTAATGGCATTCTAGATCTCTCTTTTTCTCAATGAGCTAACATAACTCTGCCAGGTGACATGTATCTGCCACCCTGAAAAAATGCATAGAAAGAGATCTCCAAATAAAAGCAATGTCAGCCAACACATCTAAACTGTGCATACCTCGGCGTGTTTCACTAGAGATCTCTCAAACACACTGTCATAGCATTTGGGGCTATAATAGGATGCCAAGGTTTGTTTTTGTTTTTATTTTCTTGGCCTGTCGCTTCATATTGATTGGTGTGCCCTAAGGACAATTTATGACCACCTGTTTACAGATAAAGATTATTACCCAGTCTGTCCCACTGCAGAATACCCTCATACCAGTATATCACTGACAATGTATCCTCTAGCACCTATTAAAAATTCTTCCCCCACTCTGGCCAGTCTGGCTTCGCAGATAAAATCTCTGACTTTTCCCCCCAGGATGTCTCTCCCTGTCATTTTCATCTCTTTAGAAATATTTCATCGCCGACCCTTGACCCATAACTGATCACCTAATCCGTCTTGTCAGCAAAAGAATTTACCTGCAGCAAATCAGGACAAAAATCTCTTCCACAAGTCTCAACCTTACAAAAGTTAACCCTTTTTGGGTCACGGCCAGGACAAAATTAATGGGGGCCCGCATGCCCTTTTTCGTAGAGCGTAATTGGCTGTTTTAATTCTATGTAGAGCGTAGACGGACCGCTCTAATTCAAAGTAGAATGTAATTGGCACATATTTCGTGGAGCATATTCGCTGTATTAATTCTACGTAATGCGTCATAGCCATTTGGAATTTATTGTAAAGCGTAATTGACAGCTCTCAAAATTGTTGGGATCCCACATGCAGGCCCTCAGTAATGATGAACTTCTTACATTTTGCATCTTTAGTTAAACCTGCGGAAGCAATTTTGCACGTTTCTCTTCTCTTGATTCGGGTGAAAATGAGTAACCAACTTAAGTTAGGGACGGCCTCTCCTATAGAATGTAAAGCTCAGAACTTCAAGGTTTCATGTTTCAGGAGAGGCACACCTCGAGTACGTTAAAGGTCCCTCCACACTTATTGAAAGAGTACCGAAAGTACCATGGAAAGCCGCCAGGGGGCCCAAAATCCAATCATTTCTAGGTCTCATCTAGACCTACCCATCTACCAAGTTTCATGACAATCCATCCATAGCTTCTTGAGTTATGCTGTTCACAAACAAACAGACAGACAAACAAACGACAAACCCTAAAAAAACCTTCTTGGTGAAGGTAAAAAGTCCATTTAATCTCCAAGGCCCCATTTCCAATTAAAACTGAACCTTCTTCTGAAACAGAAGATCTGGTTTCTTGTTTTGAAGAAAAAGGAAATACCAGCCTTCAAAAACTTCCTCTGTAAGAAGGTGCCAGTGATCCAAGGACCTGTGTCTTGGCGACTTTCTTGACTCTTGAAGTTTCCCACTTGTTCCTTGGCAGCAACACCTTGGTCCTATCAAGAAAACCAACTTCTGTGGGTAATCTTAAAGCTGTAAGACTACACTTGACTTGCTTGTAAGGGTTCAATGATGCAATGTTGTAATGTCTATCCTTCTTAAACGTGTAAACAAGAAATTAGAGAATTCGGACTTTTAGGAAGTGTTTTGGTTACTTTGTGGAATTTATTTGAACAACTAAGGAAATTGGGACTTAGGACTGAAACTGTGCAGGGTTTAGCCTCGTATTCAGTCTCATGTGATTGGGGCATAGTACATGTAGTTGGGGTGTTCAGGCAGTTGTCTTTGGGGCTCTAATAGCCAAACGAATAATGATGATTTATCAGTTGAATTCAGATACCGGTAATTGTTCTTGACATCACACCTTTATACTGATATATACTGAAATAAACCTGTCACTCAGCTCTCACCTGTGGCTCCTAGAAGCTGTAGCATGCGCAGCGGCCACACCCCGGGCAACCGCTTTGGCAGGCGGGCTAAACCAGGTGAGGGTAGCCGGTTGGGTCGCAAACCCACCGGTGAGGGACATGTCTATCCCAGCATGTGAAGACTGGACCTAGCAAACAGAGCGGAGGAGATCCAGGTGATCCAACGGTCGGGTATGTAGGGACAGCAAAGCGGTGTGGAACGCTAAGGGCATAGTAAGGCACGAGAGGCGCTATGGCCATTCACTGCAGCAGGGGTGTCTCCAGGTGTAACGGTCTCCGTGCCACTGGGCCCAGATTCCTCATGCCGAGAGGGTGGGATTGCTCCTGTGCAACAGTTCTCCCACCTAAAACAAGTTCACGCACGGGTGTCTGTGCACACACCCAACGTTTCTGTGCCTACTTACAAAGTCCCACGGCGATGGGGGAGTGGCGAAAGGGATAGGTGGAGGTAACCACTGGAGGTCCTAGCCACAAACCTGCACGTGGGCGGCCTGTGGACAAGTGGTCGTCGTTCAACTGTAAGGGCAGCAGTGAACCCCCGGCAGCCATCCCAGGCGACTGAGCAGCCTTTTTTAGGGCGGCACTGCTCACCCTAAGTTTAGGGAGGGGCCTAGAAAAGGTGGCCTAAAAACAGCTTGCCCACATTGTCCGGCCGGTTCACCGTGATCGGCGGACTTACCCACTAAGCGGTCGACCCAGATATCAAACAAAGAGACTGTTTATTGGTGCATGGAACGTACGCACCCTTATGGATCGAGATAATACCTCCAGACCTCAGAGAAGGACTGCACTTGTGGCCAAAGAACTGGAAAGATATAGTATAGATATTGCAGCACTGAGCGAAACGAGACTTCCGGAAGAGGGTTCTCTGACAGAACCAGGCTGTGGCTACGCGTTTTTCTGGAAAGGCAAAGCAGCTCATGAGGACAGGATCCATGGAGTTGGTTTTGCCATCAAGTCTAGTCTTCTCAAACAGATACCAAATGTCCCCTCTGGTATAAATGAAAGGCTCATGAAACTTCGACTCCCCATCAGCAACAAGCGTTTTCTTACCATCGTAAGCGCTTACGCCCCCACCTTGACAAGCACAGAGGAAAGCAAAGAACAGTTCTATGCCGACCTAGACACTGTACTGCGCACTGTACCTGGCAACGATAAGCTCCTAGTACTGGGGGACTTTAACGCCAGAGTGGGCAAAGACTATGAACAGTGGAAGGGAGTTATAGGGAAGCATGGCCTAGGGAAAGTAAACAGCAGTGGTTTCTCACTGTTAAGCAAGTGTGCTGAACACAACCTGGCCATAACGAAACACCATGTTCAGACAGGATAATAAGTACAAAACAACATGGGATGCACCCTCGCTCGAAACAATGGCATATGATTGACTATGTGATCACCCGCCAACGTGACATTAGCGACATACACCTTACAAGGGTAATGCGTGGTGCGGACTGTTGGACAGACCATAGACTTGTCAGGACAAAGTGTAATATCCACATTGCTCCCACGCATCATAAGCGCCCAAAACAACAGAGAATGACATTCAACATTGCCAAACTCCAGTCAGATGAACATCTACAGGAGTTTCAAACTAAACTTGACAGCAAGATAGCAAAGCTGGGAACTCTGGATGGCGGCCCAGAGGAAAAATGGAACCGCCTCAAAGAGTGCATCACAGCAACAGCAAAGTCAGTACTAGGGCCCAAGACACGTCACCATCAAGACTGGTTTGACGAGAACGATGAAAGCATCAAAGTCCTCCTAAACGAAAAGAGAAAAGCCTACACTGAATGGCAAAACTGCCCAAGCACTCCTCGTCTCGACAAGTATAAAATGGTGAAGGCTAGAGTACAAAAACAGCTCCGAGCCATGCAAAATGAATGGTGGGAACAGAAAGCTGCCGAAGTACAACACTATGCAGACTCAAACAATTCAAAAATGCTGTTTGCTGCCACAAAAGCCATATATGGCCCTCAAAGTGGGAAAACTGCACCCCTAATGTCAGCTGATGGTCAAACTGTCATCAAGGACAAAGAAGGAATTAGTGCCAGGTGGGAAGAACACTTCACCAACCTCCTAAATCGACCTTCTCCAGTTGACGAGGCAGCACTTCAACAAGTCCCTCAGAGGACTATTCAGGAGAACCTGGACATACCCCCCACTGAGGAGGAAGTGAAGACTGCCATCAGACAGATGAACAATGGAAAGGCACCAGGAAAAGACGGAATCCCAGCAGAACTGTACAAGTCTATGGGTGAAACTGCTTTCCAAGCCTTCCATGACCTTCTTCTTACCATCTGGGAGACGGAATGCATGCCATCTGACCTCAGAGATGCTACAATCATAGCACTGTACAAAAACAAAGGACAGAAATCAGATTGTGGCAACTATAGAGGAATATCTTTGCTCTCCATTGCCGGAAAAATCCTTGCCCGTATCCTTCTTAACAGACTGATCAGCAATGTCTCCGAGAGTAACCTTCCTGAGGCGCAATGCGGGTTTCGCCCAGGTCGCAGCACCATGGACATGGTGTTTTGCTCTGCGGCAAAGTCCAAGAAAAGTGCATTGAACAGCGAAAGGACCTCTTCGCTGTGTTCATCGACCTGACTAAAGCTTTTGACAGCATTAACAGAGAAGCACTATGGACTATCCTTACCAAACTGGGGTGTCCTAAAAAATTCACCACGCTAGTGAGGTTATTCCACGACAACATGACAGCACAGGTGTTGATTGGTGGGGACTTCTCCAAACCCTTCAATATCACCACAGGCGTAAAGCAAGGGTGCGTGCTCGCACCAGTGTTGTTCAACTTGTTCTTCACACAAGTCCTTCTGCACGCTGTGAAAGATCTTGACCTTGGGGTATACGTCAAATACCGTTCAGACGGATCAGTCTTTGACCTACGCCGCCTGCAAGCTCGAACAAAGACTGTGGAAAGGCTCATACTAGAAGCCTTGTTTGCGGACGACTGCGCTCTCTTGGCGCACATGGAAAACCACTTACAACTCATTACTGACCGTTTTGCCGCAGCTTCAAAGCTCTTTGGCCTGACAATCAGCCTTGGCAAAACCGAGGTGTTAGTGCAACCAGCACCAAACACAATTCTACCTGCGCCTAGTATCAAAATTGATTCTGTTGTGCTGCAAAACAAGGAACACTTTACTTACCTGGGTAGCACAGTCTCAGCAGACGGTTCGCTGGACAAAGAAATCTCATGCAGAATCCGGAAAGCCAGTCAAGCATTGGGAAGGCTGAGGGCCAAGGTACTTCAGCAAAGAGGAGTGAAACTGTCCACAAAGCTTAAAATCTACAACGCCGTAGTGATCTCATCACTGCTCTATGGATGTGAAACGTGGACACTGTATCGTCGGCACATAAAGCAGCTGGAAAAATTCCACATGAGGTCATTGCGCACCATTATGAACATCCGCTGGCAGGATAAAATCACTAACCAGGAAGTATTGGACAGAGCCCAATCATCAAGCATTGAGGCATTGCTACTGAAGGCTCAACTACGTTGGTCTGGTCACGTCAGCAGGATGGATGATAGCCGTATCCCCAGACAGTTGTTGTACGGAGAGCTCAAGCTGGGTTCCCGCCGTAGGGGTAGGCCAAAACTGAGGTACAAAGATGTACTTAAGAACAACCTTCAGTGATGTGGTATCAAGCCATCCGAGTTTGAGGCAGCTGCCGCTGATCGGCCAGCCTGGAGGGCTCTCGTGACAAAGGCCACATCTGCGTTCGAGGAGGAAAGGAGGAGACGCCTCGAAGCTGTGAGGGAGAAGCGTCACAGGACAACAACAACTACTAGTACTACAGAATACCAGTGCAGCAGGTGCGGGAAGCTGTGTGCCTCAGCCTTTGGGCTAAGGAGTCACCAGAGGATCCACCCCACCTGACGGGCTGTGCACAGAAGTCATCATCGGAGACGATGGACAACCAGAGATACTGAAATAACAACGGATGAAATCTAGGTGAATAGGTAAGAGGGTCTGCATGCTCTTTTCCGTAAGGCGTAGGCGGGCCTTTTTAATTTCCCGTAATTCGTAGGGAAGTTATTTTATTTACCGTAATTCGTAGTGAGGAGGCGAAAATTTCCCGTAAAGCGTAGCCAGCGCATTTCACGTAAAGCGTAATCGAGCCTAAAAATTCCCCGTAAATCGTAGTCTGGACTCCCATTTTTCGTAAGCCTTAGCGGACGAACCAGCAACCAGCGGATGACATGTTGGGTCAACGTCGTACCCAGGATTTCTATTGTCCAGCCTGGACACGAGAACACCCATGACATCAGTGGACTTCTGTGGTATTATTGGTCAGTATTGGCCGGGTGGCGGGAGCACATCTGGAGTCAATCTCAGTTGCATCTTCATCTTGTCTGTCCCTTTCTTGCCTGTCCCATCTGGGTCCATGTGTGCGGTACAATCTCACCATGGCTCACGCCACGCCCGTGATTGTGTGCATTTTATCGCATAAGGGGTCGATTCTGCAGCTGACCCAGTATCGGTGCAATTTATGTGGAGTCGTCAGTGTTTCAATAGCCTGGGTGCCATCCGATTTGTATAACGGCTACCCCGAATTTTTTGGGGTAGCCGTTATACAAATCGGATGGCACCCAGGCTAGTGTTTGAAGGAAGCGAAGTGACTAATGTGAGTTAGTTGATAAACAAAATAGACGAACAACTCGGGATAAAGGAGGCCGAGGCGGCCAGCAAGACCAATCTGCAGATGACAGACGCTACTTAAGCGCCAGAATTTAGCGTAAAGCGTAGCCGGCCTCCCGGAATTTAACGTAAAGCGTTGCGAGCCTCCATAAATTTAGCGTAAAGCGTAATAAGGACCCCCCCATGCAGACCCTCAGGTAAGATTGAAGTTGAACATTTGCAGGCATTTCTGTGAGAACACAACTTGATATATGTCTACTTAAAGTCCTTAAACGCCTGCTAAAAGTGCCTAACAGAAAGCTATAAAAGCCTGGGTTTGGTTAAACTGCCTCTGCCTTTTGGACATTATGTTTTACCATCAATCTAACCAATTAAACCTCCTGTCAGCATCCAGAGGCTGTTAGTAGTGTTACTGTAACAGTAGCTGCAGGGCAGGAGGGTATGAGGGGAAATTGAGAACATATGGGACTATATTTAAAGGTTCACAATGTTTTGATAGTGGCTGTCGTATAACAAGTTAAATGTTTTGTACATCACTTTCAGCCCTTGAATTTTGTTAAATTATGTGGATTTTTATGTGTTAATATGTTCACAGAAGGACCATCAAGTATGGCTATTGTATAGATGTTTTGTACTTCACTATCAGCCCAAAACTACATGTCATTGACTATATAGGGTGGGTGATCATCCTTGCTAGATAATAAGTTTGGAGTTAAATATACAGGGGTTGGGCATGATAAGGTGCTAAGCTAATTTTAATGACATCCCTTGCCCACGGGACCACTTACTGCCTTTCTTTTCTTTCTAGATCTTGTTGCTAAACTGCTTTTGTCACCATATGCAATACAGATACAGGTGTATTCAGGTTTCAAACACTGAAAATGGCCTGAATGTGTTATCAAATCATTTTGCCTAGTGGGCTACCCCATCCCTTGCTCCAGTGACCACTTACATGACTGTGTACTGCCTTCCCTTTTTTTGTTGCCAAACTGCTTTTGTCAGGGCAGATAATTTACAGTCCCGGGGACACAATCCTTCATTGAGTGCAGATTTGACAGGGTCCATTGGCCACCAGAAGAACTGTCCAATTGAGTAAGACAGATAGTGGGGAGTTGTGACCTGGGATCTGATGACTTCCGTCTGAACTCTTCGTGAACCTGTATCCAGTCTGGATGGTCTGGTGATGGTTTTACAGATTTTTTATTTGTACATGTCTGTACAGCGCTTCATTTTAATCTGTCACTTTTCAGCATTTCTACAATTGAATCACCGGCCAGCAATTGCTGTTTTTTTTTAGTATTTCAATAAATGCTGAATTCACTGTATTAAGTGCTTAACCATCATCACTTAAAGAGTATCTCTTGTCAAATCTCCCCGCTGGCGATAAACTGGTTGTTCATTTGGCCACATACAAACTATTTTGTATATTAAGCCCCATACAAAAGCAAACTTAAGCTCCAATGACATCCTATTATCAGTACTAGTACCATAGAAAGAATGAGGTCAACACACTAGGCTGGCTTATGATTGAAACAATGAATTTTCAACTTTTATCATTATGGACAAATCAATGCATTGATAGATGGAAATACCATTACTAGTATATATAGGAAGACAAGAACTTTCTTAAACTGTTGATGGCAAAATGTGATAATTTTGGGGTTGATACAGAACCTGAAAAGTACTGCAATTATTGCTTATTTGTTTACAAATTAGAAAAAAATGAAACAGCAAATGCAAGAACCAACAAATTAAATCAGTGTGGCATCAAGAAAGTGATTTTCCTTAAAGAGGTTGAAGCCAAAAGGTACCCTGTAATGTCTGTACAGAGGTCATCCCATGTAATCTTTCCGCCAGCTTTTAAACATCAGAACTATTCCAAGGAAGCAGTTCCCTTCTTAAGTGTCCTTGAGAATGTGAAGGACCCATTGTTATCGCTACGTGACCTTGGCAGAGGTCAAATGTAATACTGTTGCAGTTGAATGTCAGAACAGAACGTCGACCTTGTTATATTTACACTTTTTCAACACTGCTCAAGTGGAGGCCGTGCATGCATGCTTGGCGTACACTCAAGATAACCTCAGGAGGGTGCACATGGGGTTTTATGTCATCGTCCTTTCGGCAAGCTTCCAATTTTCCAAAACAAGTTACCTTGTCTATAAACGTATAAGGCAGGAACAATACAGTAAAATGTATAACTTCTGTACACTAGGAGAAGCAACAATGACACAGATAGATTCTTCAACAGTAGTACAACCTCAAATGTAGTTGGAATCAATTGTCGAAAGATTCATTTATGATATGTCATTGAAGGTTAGACGTCCAGGTAATAAGATACACCAAAAAAACAGTTATTCAAACAACTGGATATGATTTTGGAAAATCATATCCAGTTGCTTGAGTAACTGTTTTTTTTTGTTGTATTCAGTCATGATATGTTCATGTAGACTGTTAACGTTACTTATAAATTGGATGACATACCCTAGTAGACAAATATCTTCCATAGAAAGCATCTTCACCTGTACACTTAAACTTTCAAAACTTAAAGGTTTTTTGGATTCAAAAGAGGTGTAGAACCCAATCCACAGCCTCTTGTGTACTTCACCCAGCTTATTTTGCCATCTGTTTCATTTACTGCTCTTCAGAGCAAGTTTCCAGGGTTTAGGTGTTACAATAACAGTTGTAAACACTTCCAGGCGGGACGTGCTGTAAGAACCGCTTCCGGTCCTGCTTTATCATGTGCCACTTGTACTAAGTTAGAGCTGGTTCATTCCTCCTCTGTCTGTCCTGCTGCATTACTTTGTACAATGTATAATACTGATGGCATATGGGGATGGTTAAATACACTTAACATAAAAACTTAAAAACTCAATTTAAAATTCAATCACATCACTGTGCGAATACTTTCTATCTTATTGACTTATTGATTCATTTGCATTTGGTTTCTTTGATTTTAAACTTATATTTTATGCATTCCATACTGATGGAAGCCACTGCTACTGTACAACACACTGAATCATACTGTCCCAGGTGTCAAAAAACTCTCCTCACCAAAGAGTCACAAGAGTTTTTTTCAAGCTCTCAAGTACGGAATTTAGCAGTCAAGATTAACCCCTACCATAGCTGTACCACCGTGACCAACTGTTTACCATCTCGCATACAGCTTCGACAGTGTAGAACATATTCGTCATGAATGTCCCCTCACCACAATGGACTACCCTGGCAGGTACATAAAGCATAGTCGGGCCCACCTACGGCTGTTTTCGCTGGGAACAATGCCGTGAAGTCTGGGGCAGGTTACGGGAGCAACAGGATGGTGAAAAGAGACGTCTACGGGAAGGACGGGCGGAACATCGGCCATAAAAACAATTTGCACGGGCTGCTGCTGGGACCACCCTGGAATAAGGAAGGGGAAAGGGGAACGAAAATGTATCAAGATCCAGGTTTAGCCTTCGATATTTCTAGACATCGCTGTCACCAAGTACAGTAGGAGCATCATCATTTGGTAGCTTAAAATAATTTTAAGAGTTACTGGTAGATGTCCAAGGGTTAGGTGCAACAAGTCGTTAGGTGTAATGTAGCCAGCTGCTGCCGCACCACGTGCCTGCAAAGTCAGTGTGTTACAGTTGCTTGAGTAACTGTTATTTGGCATATGTTATTACCTGGATGTCTAACCTACCCCTATGCAATGAATTAGATGTTTTTTGTCAGCCATTTGTGGCCATTTTTATCATTATGCTGACTTCGTTCTATCTGCCACGACCATCTTCCAGTGAGGAAAGGACTGAAACATATCAGACAGCATGGGAGGGTCAAAACACTGCAAGGGAGGGTCAACACAGATTAAGATGATCTGTTTAACTCAGGTTCTCTCAACAAATGCCTACAAACTGAGGAGGCTGAACTCCAGGGTCAGGGTCATGACCCCACAGGGGGATCATTGAGGATGATTGACAGCTCAGTCAAACAACACCTTCACATCTGGACAGGCCGCTGGGTGTGGAAAGGAGGCTCACAAGAGTCGATGAAGGGCTGGGGTAGCTGGAATGTGAAAGATTTTTTAAACTCATATTTAATTTGAGAGGATTAATCGGACAAAAACCAAATACTTATAGAAGCCATTCTTGTCAAGAAAAAGTAAAAAAAACAATACACTTGAAATGAATACAACAACTGCAATAAAGTCACATGACATGATGGCTGAAAAATACAGAAAATGTTGAATTTCAAAGACCACCTGAAACAACAACCAGCAAATCAGCACCATGACAGCTCCCACTATAATTGTTGTTTGGATGTCATCTTCAAAGTACCAGTACTAGCCAGTCCCTCTAGTTTAATAGCAGGCTCTATGACTGGGGCTTTTATAATATATTTCATTTTTTTTAATGGCATGGGATGTCATAGGATGTCATATCATGTCAGAACATTCCTGTAAAAAACGTTTAAAGGATCTGAAAAGCTATCCTCCGTAGCAGGCTTATAGAACTGGGGGTTTGGTAGTCTGTTTTCTGATTAGCCCTGCAGTTCTAAAAAACGGGCAATTCAACCAAGCCGGCTATGTTGTCTACATGCAATCAGAAAATAGCACATAAAAGCTCCCGAAGACCCCCAACCCCACCCCCACCCCCAGTTTTTGGCATGCTACGGCGTGCTACTGAAAAGCACTTGTAATCATACAAACTGTTCTTAATTTAACAACTGGTTAGGTGTCCTGGTCATTGTCAAAACAAGTGTATCTTAGCGACAGGACAGGACCATGTGGCTTGTCTCCTGTCAATCACGTCACCAACTGTCAATCATGGTCTGTGATCAGCTGTCAATCAAGTCACCTCCTGTCAATCATCGGTCACAAGGCCCCGTGGGAATCTCACCTCTGGTGGCCATGGTATGTCTGACTTGGTGCCCGATAATTCGGACCAGATGAAGTTATTTAGTGTCCACCCTGATACCCTGTATTACAGTCTGTCCTTTGACTTGGTGGCTTGCAGAAAATCTAGTCCACACTAATTTAGTACTATGTAACTAGTAGTATCCAGTCTTTGATTTTGGATATTGATATCTTTTGAAAGCCCCGAAATCTGAGGCAACAGTAAAAATTGCAAAAATTTAAGACTGGAAAGGTTGCATATCAGAAAATCAAAGCAGTCAGAAAATCAATTTATTAATTACAAGTGTGTTTAGAGTTAGAAGTTTTGATCCAACACAAAGAAGTTCTCTCACCTAGAGCTTTTGTAAGAATCAAGAGGCAAGCAGTAGAAACAGAAAGAAACTCCTGGGCCGGGGTTCGGACCCACAACCAAAGCCCGAGCTTCAAACCCGACGCTCCTACTGATTTGGCTAAAAGGTCTAGACCCTCGGCCAAGTTAGTTGGTAGCGCCTATAAATCCCCCACTGTTACACTTTTTACAAGTGTACTGAGATTTACCACATTTGTGGAAGGATTGACATAACAGGTGACTATCACTTTTTCAAGATGTCAACCCTGAGACCAAACTGTCACAATTTCTTCTTCGTGCATGTGCTTGGAGACTTGAAGACAGTCAGTTGACCTTCACCAGTCGGTTGACCTTCACCAGTCCACAGTCTCCTTGTCCCCCAAGGTCAAATCTCCGACCTTGTCAAGGACGTTCGTGTGCCATTTTCGTAGCGAGACGTTAAATGTTTCTCTTCTGTCCGCGTCCACGTGTTACGGCTGACAACTCAGAGAGTCTGGGTGGCCGCTAGGTCACAGGGTGGGGTTCAAGGCAAGAACTCAGAGCTATAGATGTGGGGGGGGGGTCCTAGGGTACTTTTAGGACATTTGATTATTCAAGTACCAAGATACCACAGTAAAGTGATAAAATGTCTTAAAAGGGCGGATGTTTCAGGACCCATAGTGGTAATTCGCCAATGTAGGTTAGACATTCAGGTAATAAGATAACTGGAAGTATAGTGGTAATTGTTTATTGTCCAGTTATGAGGGCTAGCCCTTTATAATTATAGTCCCCGGCTAGTTGGGCAGTCCTGGCTGTATATCAGTTTATACAGTTTAATAAATCAAATGAAATCAAATCTCTGGTTGGCCCGTTATATAATTCATTATATAAGGGGCTTTAAGTTATTTATATAAGTTATATAATTGTTGTGTTACTCCTGCGCAAGTAATAGTTATTTGTCTTGTCTATTGCATACTGTAGGCCTTCATAATTTGTTTATTATCAATACCAAAGTTAGTTTTTACTAAAATTTCTAAACGTTTTCGGTTCAGCTAGATTCTGTTAACGACCTCACAAATCGTACAGGTTTGTGTGTCTAGTTGAAATATGTTCTACTGGGTTTATTGTTCTTCAATTGCAGTAAATACGTAACTGTCGAAAAAGCTACGTTTCAATGTTTTTGTTAAGTCTACGATTGCAAACGTCACTCAATCTCAGAGACATGATTTACACAAAGTCAGTAGCTCTTTTATGAATTAGTTCAGGGCTCGAAATTAAAGGTGGTCCAATGGCCACTGACCACTAAAATTTAGGCTGGGACAACTGAAAAGACACTTTGGGACATTTTTGGGACAATAGATTCTGAAAAAGAATCAATATCAGAATGTCAGCCCTTCTTTTGTTTATCAGGCAGACGTCCCGGCTTTTGGATCTGAAAAAGTCCTCCCAAATTTCCTGTCTACTCTGCAACTATAGTGCACCTGGGAGCGAACATAAGCAAAATTAAGCTGACTTCAAGTTGAAGTCATACAATACTTCCCCCCAAAACAGGTAGGGACAGTTCATCCTCACTTTGGGACAATTGAAATTTATTTTTGGGACAGTTCTGGGACAATAGGAAGAAAAGGTAATTTCGAGGCCTGTAGTTCTCGAGATTTCTAAGAAGTTCAAAACATGCTTGACCCTCTCTGACAGTCCAGCCCCATCCCACCCACACTTCCTGCCAATGAAGTTTCTTTTCTTTGTTTTTGTTAACTCTACAATTGCAAACATCACTCACTCTTAAGTTCTAACACACGCAGAGTCAGTAGCTCCTTGTTCATGAGATTTATCCGAAGTGTTGAACTTTTACCCCCAAGTTGGCCCTCCCTGACAGGTATGCATCCCTCCCAAAATAAACCTTGTATTTCCCCAACACTGAAAGTCAAGAGTGTGTTTGCATAGGTGTTCTGGGGGAGGGGGGCGTTCAAAGGGTTTGACCTTCGACAAGGGCAGATAAATACGTCTGACAGGAGGCAGGGAGGAAAAGTTTGGAGAGAGCACGCTGGAATCTCGTGCGTAAGTTTGTTTGGAATTGTCGTGTGGCTGTGCTGAAATGGCCATAAATTTCGAGGCTGTATCCACACGTATTCAACTGTTGAAGGTTTACAGTCAAAGCTGTCATTTAAGTCTGACCACTCTAGGACTTCTTGAATGAAGTGGTCATCAGACAGATGGCCACTATAGACACAGATAGACAGGACGCTGGAATCTTGTGCGTAAGTTTGTTTGGAGTTGTCGTGTGGCTGTGCTGAAATGGCCATAAATTTCGACTCCACAAAAACATGTACATGGAATACATGGATGGAACCGTTGCAAGTTTCGGCTTGGAATTACACATTTTGGACAATCAAAGCTGTCTATAGTGACCACTCTATAGTCTTGTTGAAGAAAATGGTTATCATAGACAGGTGGCCACCTCAGAAAGGATTGATGCTTCTGTCAATAGGAGGAAATGGTCACAATGGCCAAGTGGTCCATGTGTAGAGATTGTCACTTGTACAGGTTTGACTGTCTGAAAAAAGCACTCTTCATTCCACATTTGTCCCCGCATCTTCTGATTCTCATTAGTGGCCCCTCTTGGAAACCAGCAAAGAAAAGCTGTAGGGGGAAGCCAGGTGTCTTAAGATGTAATAAATAAATAAAGATAGACTGTCTTCAAGAAAGACCTGTGCTCTGTAGGATTGTGGCTGATGAAACATTCCTTAGGATGGTCAGCAGGCTACAAGACTTCGCGTTTCCCCCCATTCTCCCTTTTTATGTCTGAGGAAGCTCAGCAGACTGACTGCCTCAGCCTTACCACATGGTGCTAAGGCATCTTCAGGTGACTTCCTTACAAGTCCTTTGCTGCTGACAGGTGGCCTTAAATCCCAGCTCCGTCTTCCTGTCAGGGTCATGAGTTGCAGACAGATTTCCGAGGTTCTCCAACACCTTGAGATATATTACTGCTTGGTCCTTGTTATTTCCTAGGTTCTTAAGGACAGTATAGCCTGGTTACCAGACCTAGTAAAGCTCCCGAGTCCTACATACTCTCCGCAAGGACTCACAGGAGCTATAATTGGTGTCAGGTGGTAACCAGGCTATATCCAGTAAGCCTTTGGCATGGCATTTGAAGATTTCGGTCCCTTATTAACTACATGTATCTGCAGCCCCATTCAAAGGACTTCAGAGTTTGATATGTAATCGTTAAGGCTGCTATATTTAGAAAAGGTTTATCCTCCACCAAGCCTTCCTAATTAAGGGTGTTATGAATAGTAAAATTTGGCAAAAAATAGGGTGAACATTTGGCTAGAAGAGCAAGCCTGTGGTATGTTTTTTTTTCCAGTACAGTAGCAAATGAAACTCTATGGTGGCCAATTATTCTACCTACTACCCGTACATAAATTTTGCTATTTTTTCAGCTTGGTTAATAGTCTGGTGGAGACTACATGTAGAAAAGGTTGACGTGGCCCAGTAATTGTGAAATTGAAGGAGGGGAGACTGAGGCAATGATTAGTGATTTCCAGTTCTTACAGTGTCAGCATAGACCCGGTAATTTTCAAGGCTAATTTCTACAATTTCTCAGATAATTACACTTATCAAATCATTACCTACCAATTAGGGGATCATGGAGGTCATTTATAGGATAGAGAAAAATGTAGATATCATCTAGTAATTATTATGTCTGCATAATGTTAAGGGTCTGAATGTCTATTGACTTAACAGGATCAAAAGTAGCCTGGAACTAGTCTCTACCAGACTAACTACGCTGGCTATATATAGGAGAATATTTGCCAGGGGAGTTTGGCCGCCTTGTAGGTTTGACAGACCGCGCAGGAGGGAAAGAAACTACCTCCCCGCGGCCAGACTCCCCTGGCCAATTTTATTCTCTTTTTTTTTGCCGAATTCTACAATCCGTATTCCTGTAGAAAGGCCTGGTGGAGGCTAGCCTGGAACAGGGATTCGTTGTTTGCAGCTCACTCTATTGGATGCTACTTGCTATACATTGTAAGTAGGCAGCTGAAGATGGCTGGTACCCGGGCTATGAAAGGTCCACCTTGGGACTATGTAATTAGATGGAGAGTTTAGCTCTTGATGAGTTAAATTATCTCTGTCAAACCTTCGCACATGGATTAATGGATTAGGCAGGATTTAGATTATCTCAGGATCTAGGAAGAGGCAGACATTATAAGATTAGGCCACACCAATTTACTTTCCTGATACTTGGACATTTTAAGGTGACAATGTAGCAATTAGATATAGCTGTCATCTGTTTTTCAGTCCCTCCACAAAATTGGTAAATATCTATAATCGATTGCATCACACCATAGGCAATAGTACTAAATATCACATGGCTGGCTAAGTGTTATTAATAAGTATCATCCCTATGTTAAAAAAATTGATGCAGTGCTAAGGGGGAAATGACTTTCCAGCAGTGCTTTAGACAGGCTGAAATTTTTTTCCATCATCTCAATTCTGTCAAGTTTATGATTTTGAAATCTTGTCCCTCTGAAAGGCCATTTCCTGCATTTTGAGGATCAAATTTTATTGGAATGCTAAGCTTACTTTAACAATATCTCTATCGATACATTTCTTGACAAAGATGACAGATTGGGCCAAATTTCAGCAAAAATCTGTCAAATGACAGAAAGACCAACGCAGGCTAGAACACTGCTTGTCACATTTTGATTGACGAGCGTTAAGTATGAGCATGGAGGTATTATTTATACAGCTCCTTGGTATGAGTACCCCATTCAGCCAGCAAAGCTATGGGATAACCGCGGCCAGGTGAGCCCCACTTACCTGGTTGTTACCTGTACGGAACACAACACCTGATGAAAAACAGATCACCTGCCCCCGACTGTTTGCTTGTTTATCGGCCCTTTGTTGTGGTCTGACCCTTTTCGATACCCTAATGGCGAAACTCGGCCGAGTATTTGTTGACTCGTGTATTTGTGTATTTATCCAATGCTGAAAACTACAAGGGGGCCTGCATGCCCTTTTTCGTAAGGCGTAATCAGGCCTTTTTAGTCTTCGTAGTCCGTAGGCAGCCTCCCCAAAAATCAACGTAATTCGTAATAGTACATGCAGCTCTGATTGACTCCTGTATTTGTGTATTTATCCAATGCTGAAAACTACATGGGGGTGGGGGGAAGTGTCAAGACTTATTGCTGGTGCATTATGACTTGAAGACAACCCTAATGGCAATACAAGGCTGTGTATTTGTTGACTGGTGTATTTGTATATTTATCCAATGCTAAAAACTACAAGGAGGGTGGGGGGAAGTGTCAAGACTTATTGCTGGTGCATTATGACTTTAAGACGACCCTAATGGCAATACAAGGCTGTGTATTTGTTGACTGGTGTATTTGTGTATTTATCCAATGCAGGATACTACAAGGGGGTGGGGGGAAGTGTCAAGACTTATGTGATGGTGCATTATGTCTTTGAGACGCTGATTGCAGGTACGAACGACCTCTGTGGCCAAGGTCATGAGCGACCAAGGTGGTCCTAGGTGTAAATTTTCAATGTCAGCACTTAAGGAGGTGATAATGAGTGCTCTTAAGTAACGTAAGCTCAAAGCGGGCAATTAACCGCCAATCTACTGGGTGGGCGGCAGACAAAAGTGGCTAATGGAACTCAACTTTTGTCATTTCAGCTTTTTGTTCCATATTGAAACCTTTGAACTCTTCTTGTGAATTTGTAAAAAAAAAATTGGAAATATTTTAAATTTGTGATTTTTACACATACCAGCACTGGCAGCAGCTTGGCAAAATGGTTACAATGTCTTTCAATGATTCAACACTGGGTTTATAAGACCTGCAATTTCGCTTCTGAAATTCTGCAATCCCTACCAGTAGCACAACGCAAACTTGGATTTAAAACTTCAATACTAGTGGCTTGGCTGGAATTTGAACTGTAGTCCTTGTGATTTAGGTTGCTGTCAGAGTTGAGATAACATTAAACAGCGAAGGTGATAAATTTGACAGCCCTTTCCGATGTGCTTCTCGGAGATACGAACTACCAAAGAGCATAGAGTAGAAGTGACTGTAGCATTTTTGACGTATCAATATTATTGTTGCCCCTTCCTGTAGCGGACATGTTGCGTTATCTCGCCACAGACAAGGCTAAACCGCCCGCCCAAACAAACCCAGGGAGGTCCTCTCAAAACCGCTTCAGAAATTTTCACGTAAATAAACACAAAACTCCTCATATCTCGCTGGCATGCTGTTTATATTTTTGAGTTCACTTTTTTTATCATTCAGCATTTTACTAGTAAGGTGATGATAGCTGCAAGTCAGAAGTTCAATCCGGTTGAAGAAAGTCCTTGTTAAAGTTTTTCAATGTAACAATGCAACTTCATTTCATTAATAGTTCAAAATCTATTGTAATTATAAACCAGCCTGGTATGTTCACTTCATGGCTCATATCGTAACATTTCCAGCCATCACGGGGTGTCTTGGCCTGTTTTTTTTTATTTCGCCATGTCGCTTCATATTTTTTCTGAAAAAAATCCGAGAAACAACAAAAGTTAAATTGGTGTGGCCTTAGCTGACAAAAAAAATTACTGGTACAAAAGAAAACCTGATAAAATGCTTGAAAAGATGTTAAAAATAAGCCTAGCCTAAACCTCTGCTTGGAGAGTACATGTATGCAGACTTGTGCCAGGGGTGTTCAGTGGTGCGTAACCACAGTCTGCCTACCTGTAATGACCTGTATAATCATCCTGTCTGCATGTAAACACACATGAAGGGCTAAGGACAGTCGTTCCCTGTAGCCTAAACTTTATCCAACCCCCGAGTGTTTGGATCTGCTCAGTTGCATAATCTTTACGAGTTGTTGATATTGGCCCGTATTAAAGGCAGGTATTTCAAACTGACCTAGTTTTGAGGTGGCAAGCTGCCAAGACCAACACATGGGCACATGTATACTAGAAGGATTGACCACACCCCCTTCTGTATCTGTATCTGTATAGCCGGTATACCGCCCTTCGGCGTAACACACCAGCTTCTGTATCTGTATAGCCGGTATACCGCCCTTCGGCGTAACACACCAGCTTCTGTATCTGTTAGCCGGTATAACCGCCCTTCGGCGTAACACACCAGCTTTGCAGGCACGCGGCGCGGTGGCAGCTGGCTACATTACAAAGAATGAAAGTGCATGAAAATAAAAGCTAGCTTCTACACGGAGGCCTCAGTAGAAGTGACACCAGGTGATGTCTTGACACTGCACCTGCCTGCCTCTGGTCCGTCACCAGGGAGTCTTAAGTGCCCACAAACATCTTGTTAGCTTCTTAAGAATCATCCCAGCTGTCAGAAAGAAATGCTTGCAAGACATATTTCCCTTAAATACCAGTAAAAGAGGTCTTGTTCTTAATAAATAGCTTGTCCTGAGGAGCCCATGTAGTACCATCTACATAGCGCCCTGCAGTCAGGGGTCTATGACCTGATTAAGACATCAAATTATTGAAAGATATTGTGTAAAAAATTCCAGCAGGACAAGGGTTAAGAAATATAAAACTTTCAGAGATATGACATAACATAAGAAAATGCTCAGTCTGGTGGTTTCTAGCATGGAAATTGGGAGAAGTGAGAAAGTTACACAGTTGAAACTTGAAACTTGACACCTACATGTAGGTATCAGTTTGCCAGATTGGATTACGTTAAATGTCTTAGTTTGCATTGTGAGTTTGACTCAAATTCCACTATGATTAACTGCTCGTAGCAAGTCATCGATCACGGCTGTTGATATAGTTATCATGATTATGATTAATGAAACAATGACCAATTATGGAAGGAGGAAACATTTTTTAAAGCTCAGCTAAGGCATAATTTTGGTATCAAATTCCAGTTGATTTATTGCTTGCAGTAAATGATTGATCGCACAATAGTTCATCACTGTCATACTTTAAATCCTCAGATTATAAAAGCTAGGACAAGATTGTCAAGTGTTTGCTGATGTTTGACCTGCTAAGGTCCATGGCATGTTATCTGTATATTTGGCCAATTTCTACTCTTTCAAGACACTTCCCGAAGCCTAGTAAAGGCTACTCTCAAAGCAGAGGTTGTTGGGGAATGATCGTTACCTTTTTATATATGGCCGTTTTTTTGTCGCTACCCGTCGGTGGCCGATGACCTTCTCTGGCTAATGGATACTGCCAGGCCAATTTGATACTGTCTTTTTGCCACCGAAAGGGATCTGCTTGGAGATTAGGTAAAGGCTAGTAGATCATACAGACCTCAGTTAAGAAGGCAGAGAGGCTTGAAAGAGCAGCAGAGTTGCCGGTGATGTGGTTAAAGAGGTGATGACGTGCTGTTGATGTTAGGGAGTAATGTGACCTGAGCTGTAGAGAAGGAATGTCCGCCCTGCATTCCAGGGTAACTCAAGGAGCACCGAGCCTCCATAGCATGCCAAAAACTGGAGGTTTTGGGGGTCTTCAGGGTCTTTGGGAGCTTTTAGGTGCTATTTTCTGATTTCATATAGACAACAGAGCCGACCTGGTTGAATTACCCCCGTTTTTTCAGAACTGAGCTCATCAGAAAACAGCCGAAGACCACCAAACCCCCAGTTCTATAAGCCTGCTACGGAGGCTAATCAGAAAACAGCCGAAGACCACCAAACCCCCAGTTCTATAAGCCTGCTACAAAGGCTAAAGGAGCACCGAGACATACCCTAAGGTAGCACACTTCACATGTCTGGTTTGAAATTCACCCTGCATACACTGAGGTAATGTTACAGACAATACCTACATTTGGAGACTCCAACTGTGATAGAAGACTGTAAAATTAAGACTGTGAAGTTTACCTTATGTGGCTATACTATAGAATACTGCTAATAGGTTATACTTTAAAAACTTCTGGCACAGACACTTGCAGTCTGGACAAGATTCACCAACTAACCGTAGTCTTGCGTCGAATCTTAAGACGCAGTTGAGAGGAGGAACACAAGGACAGGTTGTTTAGAATGAGTCTGCCGGAAGTTGTTATAACAGACACGACGGCCGGAGTAATCATGGTTATCTGTTCTGTCAGGTGTGACTGTGCCGAGCTGTCAGGAGCAGCTCACAAATATTTACCGTCTGAAGTCAGGAGACAGAGATAAATCATGGAAGCAATGAATCATCCTTAAGGTTGTTAGAGATGATTTAAACTGATATAGAGCTATCTTTCTGGTAAGGAGACAGAACTAGGGCATAGTCCACAGATACATGTACATGTGTATGTCTGTTGTCAAAAACTACTTAGGATGAACTGTGAGCAAGAATCACAATCAAATCATATACTGTGCTCGAAGAAAAACTAAAAATTTGATTTGAGGCAAGACTTCCAGTCCAGGTAACTCTTGTGGAGACAGCAAATATTTGGGCCAGCAGTTTCCTGGGTATGGTTTCTGACAGGTGTAACCAGACCACCTGTTACACCTGAAGATCCGAGTCTTGAGACGTGAGGTCTCTGTTTCGTCCGCAGTCCAAGAAGTAGGGTGTGTCTACAACTGAACCACCTTAGATTACATGTGTATCCAGGTAGTGTATTGAGAGGGCTTGCATGTACCTTCTTTGCAGCAGCACAGCTTTCCTTGATCATGTACATCAAGGAACATATTAAAATAAAATCTTCTTCAATAAAATCATATGCTGGGCTGAAAGGAAAACTCAAAATCTGACTTGAGGCAAGATTCCAGGTAACTCTTGTGGAGATATTTGGGTCAGAAGTTTCCTGGGTCTGATTTCCAACAGGTGTAACCAGACCACCTGTTGTGTGGACAGGTGTAACAAGAGCACCTGTTACACCTGAACATCCCAGTCTTGAGACGTCTCTGTTTCGTTTGCAGTCCAAGAAGTAGGCTGCGTCTACAACTGAACCACCTAAGATCGATTACACAGCTTAGTCTTGGTATGTTGAGTGCATACCTTATCTAATGCAGCACAGTTTTCCTTGTTCATGTACATTTTTGTACGTTTTACTTGAAGAAGACTAAGACTGATTAAAAATGTTGAATTTGTATCTATTTATCTATGTAGAAGAATACCAGTCTGAGAATGATGCCAACAAAATCTACATATCTTGCAAGTCTGAAGAATCCTTGTCATATGTCAGACACTGAAGGAACAGCATATCAACACTTAGACTAGTTTTTTTTTCTTTAATTGTTTCAGCTTAAAAGCTGGAGCTGAGGAGCTGACCTGTGTTAGGCCCTGGAAACAGTCTGATACAGAAGCTGGTGTGTTACGCTAAAGGGTGGTTATACCAGCTATACACATACAGATATTCAAGCTTTCCTCCTAACCTTCTACATGTATTAATACCGAAAGCTTAACTATTGTCCAAGAACCAATAAACTGAATTTGAGTGGCCTTATCAGAGAAGTCCTGAAATAACCCAGCCTGGATTGAGGTGAATCGGAGCCGAAAGTCATCAGGCGAGGTCTCTGTTTACCTAGCCTCCATAGCATGCCACAAACTGGGGGTTTTGGGTGTCTTCATGGTCTTAGGGAGCTTTTATGTGCTATTTTCTGATTGCATATATACAACATAGCCGGCCTGGTTGAATTACCCTTATTATTAGAACTGGGCTAATCAGAAAACAGCCGAAGACCACCAAACCCCCAGTTCTATAAGCCTGCTACGGAGACTCATGTTTACCGAGGAGAGTCTCCCCCATTGTTTCCGGCGTGTGTGCCCGGCATTTCGTAAACACGTCGTCCACTTGTGTTTCGCCACCCCCGACCGGCCCACAGACAATGGTTAGACTATCCGTGTGACACGGTGGCCTCTCCCATAACGCGGGTATGTACGGAGCCATTCACGGGACGCTCTCCGTGTCACATCATACAAACTGTTACAGAAGGGGCAGGGCAGGTTTAAATTTAGATATAGGGGGTTACCTTTACAAATGTTGTTAGCCTGGATGCCAGACTGTTTCCAGGGCATGCACAGTCCTGACTAAAGCCTGGATGCCAGACTGTTTCCAGGGCATGCACAGTCCTGACTAAAGCCTGGATGCCAGACTGTTTCCAGGGCATGCACAGTCCTGACTAAAAGACTAAGTTATGTAGCATAAGCATAAGCATGTAGCTTATGTGCATAAGTTATGTACGGAGCCATTCAGGGGAGGGTCTCCGTGTCACAACATACAAACTGTTACAGAAGGAATAGGGCATGGAGTGAGGAAGGGTTAAATTTAGATGTAGGGGGTTTACAAAGGGTGTAGCCTGGATGCCAGGCTGTTCCCAGGGCCTGCACAGTCCTGACTTATAGCCTGGATGCCAGACTGTTTCCTGGGCTTGCACAGTCCTGACTAAAAGACTAAGTTATGTAGCATATAAGCATAAGCATGTAGCTTATGTGCCTAAGTTATGCATGGAGCCATTCAGTGGAGGTCACAACATACAAACTGTTACAGAAGGAATACCTGAGACCCTGGCAGGGCAGGTTTAAATTTAGATATAGGGGGTTTACAAATGGTGTAGCCTGGGTGTCTAATATGGTTGTATAAAACTCCAGAAAAGTGTGTGTGTGACGATTTACAGACTTTCCATTTTACTTTTAGCTTTACTTTTCATCAACCAGTGCAGCATTTTATCAGTCTTTAAATCCGAGAAATGACAAATCAAATTGGTGTGGCCCAAAGTGTGATCGATTGGGAGAAATTCCCCGTCTCCCCTTCCAGAAAGGACCTGTAAGGAACGAGGGAAGGTGAGAAGGTATAGAGGAGAGATTGTGAAACAGATAAGGTGCAACTTGAGAGCAGACCACTTACACACCTGACCGGGACAGGACTTGGAACGCTGCTCCACAAAAGGGGCAGAATATGGGGGAGGGAGTTGGGAATACCTTCGGGAATCTGAGTCAGCAGCAAACCCGGGGTTGGTGAAAGCTAAAGGTAGTCCCGTAGCCTTTTTGAGACTATTGAACCTACTATAACTTGAACCTATATAACGTCAACCCACAGGACAGAGGCAAGTGGCAGGCTGCAATCAAGCCTCAGTTGTGTAGTGCAAGCACATCTAACCCCGGCAGACAGGAACATCAGACGATAAACTGGATAGTGAGTGAGTGAGTAAGTGAATGTAGGGGCAGTGGGTTGATTGTTAATCCACAGTGTATAGGCCTCTAGGGTGCAGTATCAGAAGCTGGGCCCATCTGCTCTCTCCTTCCACCACCTTATACCTCCCCAACTGAAGTCAGGAACCCATTTTACACCTGGGTGGATCGTAGTAAGGAAAGTCTTGTAAAGTGCCTTTCCCAAGGACACAACGTCTAGCCAGGAATGACAGGAATCAAACCCATGATCCGTCAATCTCGTGTCCACCCGCCTTCCCCACCCGGCCATTCGACGCCACCGAAACCCGGGGATGACTGGACACGAATGGCGGCAGGCTTGCCACAGTGACTGCAGGTGAATGGAGGCATCCAGGTCTGGTGTCTCACCTACAGGACAAAACAGGAAACCCGGGAACCAACAACTTAACTTTAGGGAAGATTTTTATCTTAATTGTTGTGAAGGAAGGACATTTCAGAAAAACAGTCCGCCATGCTGACTATGTACACGTCAGGTAACTTTTGTACATGTGTCTGTAACTGTATATCCACCCTTTGGCATTAACACACCAACTTTGCAGGATCAACTGATACAACTTGCTGTACCTATCTGTGTTTGTTGATCAGTATAACACCATTCATCCCCATTATAACAAGGATCAAAGCCTACGAGACTGCTTCTGAAGTACTGCAACTACTTTATTTAATTTCAGTTAACAGAGTCCTCTTGAATTCATCATAGAGCTATTGTACTGTACACTGTTCTTTTGTACATGCATCTATTATGTCACTGAGGTAAACCAAATGTGGACAACAATCTATAATCAACTTGAGTAGTAATTCGAGGTGATCTGATGTGTAGTTGATTGAGCCAAGCTTCATCGACTGTGTGATGGAGCTATATGTATATGAAAAATTCCCTTCTGGCATAGCACAAAATTGGATTTAAAAGTTCAACAGCTTGGCTGGGAATCAAACCATGGACCCAGCGATCCGGGTTTCTGAACACGAATAAACCACTTGTCGAGGCGATGTCTGATACATGGCATAACGGCAACCTGAGGTCTGGGGACACCTGGGACTGAGGTGTTTCTTCACGCCGGAGTGACAAGGGTGAAATGAACACAGGTAACACACCTGGGCTGCTGCAGGTGAGATGTGGGGATTCAGCAAGAGATGACCTCACCTTGAGGTGACCTTACCTCGTCAGGACCTCACCTGGTGAGGATGTGACATGTGACTTACCTGTTAATTTGCCTGTGAGGTACTTTTAATTGGTGTACAGTTTTTAAGATCTGATTGTAAGTTTGGAAACTCCTTTTTTAAAAAATGTGTCTAGATTTCTTTATGTGTAGTCAATTGTCTATGTTTCTTGTCTGTATGCTTTGGGTATAATCCTGAAATAAAGAGATTCAATCATTCAAATACATTTACAGTCTGTGTTTCAAATAAATCATACAATGTATAAGAAAAACTGAGGTATACAGGACGTTTTTGTAAAAGTATCATAGACTCTTTAGATACTGAAGTTGCAGCTATTTTCATAAACTCTGGACCTACAGCTTTCAGAAAATATCAGACAGAAAAGAAAGCTGAAAAGTCACCCAAAACTTTCCCAATGCAGCAGCCACAATAACTCTTGTGAAGACGTGTGGTTGGTTCTTTAAATACTGAAGTTTCAGCTCCTTTTAAATTTTCAAAATATATCAGACAGAAAAGAGAGCTGACAAGTCACCCAAAGCCCTGCCTATGTAGCAGCTACAATACGGTAGCCATCATTCCTCCAGACTGGTGTAAATAGGAAGCTGATTTAGATGTCAGGGTCTGGGTAGGGATCCTGACAGCCTACGCTGAAATTGGATCTACACAGGACAGAATAAAGCTGGCAGAGACTGGAGGGTCTAAGTGATTACGAATTACGCAAAATTTTTGTCGCCGATTACGAATTGCATCAAATTCTCAGAGCTGATTAAGAACAGTTATGCGTTATGGCTAATGTACTGATTACGAATTACAATGATTTTGGGGAGGCTGCCTACGGATTACGAAGACTAAAAAGACCTGATTATGCCTCACGGAAAAGGGCATGCAGGCCCTCATACAGGACAGACTAAAGCTGGCAGAGACTAGGGACAAGTGTGTGACTGTGACTAATGTTTCTCCTGGTGTAGAGCTGTACTATAACCAACACTGTTGCTAATGATTGATGATGATGATTAAAGCAATCTTTGTCATTCTACAAGCTTTGACTTTGACTGAACATGTCTAGGAGGAGAATGCCAACAATACTACTAATAGGAACAAATCAAGATTAAGTTACTAGTGATGGATAACTGTACTCACAGAGGCAAGACAATGTGGACACTAATGATTGATAATGATGATGATTAAAGCAATCTATGTAATGCTACAAGTTGCATGTTTCAACAAGTATGCCATGGCCAATGTTTCAGGCAATACCCTTGAGCAAAGAGAACAAATCAAGCTTAAGTTACTAGAGATGGATAACTGTACTCATAGAGGGCAAGACACTATGCTGACAACAAGGAACTTGATTGATAATGATGATTAAAGCAATCTTTGTTATGTTGCAAGCTATGTCAGCATTTCAGGCAATACTCTTGAGCAAAGAGTAAGAGCCAATGTAGCTTATGTTACTGGTGATGTATAGCTGCACTCACAGGGGTCTAGACGAATGTCTAGTGATTTATAATGGTGATTAAACCAATTCACTTTTTCAATCTACCTGGATGTCTATTAAAGCTTCATTCATGATGCATCTAGATTATGTTTACCCTTATCCATATATCTGAGGTAAGACAGTCATCTAACGATTTATGATGACAATTAGAGCAATTTGCGTCATCCTGTGCTCCAACAACCTCCAACTATAACCCCTACAAGATAGGGGATGCCAACATCTTGGACAGCCCATCACTTACTCTGGCTACAGTTACAGGTTTGTCTGGGCACCACAGTCCTAATATCCAAGCAGATCTTTTGGTGGCTGCAATACTAGTATGAAATTGGCAAGACATTATCAAAATGGCAAGACAGTATCAAATTGGCAGCGCAGTATTGTAACTCTGGTGGCCAATTTGATGTCCCATGCCCATGCCCATGCCCCCAAAGAAATCTGCTGGAAGATTAGCCACAACGCTCCATGAGTATCCCTTGCCAGCCCTTCCAGGGTGCTATTTTGAGGGCCTGCATAGGGGGATAGTGATTACGAATTACGCAAAATTTTTGCTGCCCATTTGATACAAATTACGTTTAATTCTCAAATCTGAGTACAAACACATGTTACGGCTAATGTACTGATTATGAATTACGATGATTTTGGGGGTGGCTGCCTATGGATTGCGAAGACTAAAAAGGCCTGATTACGCCTTTCGAAAAAGGACATTCAGGCCCTCTATCATCTCTCTATTTGACAGGCTTCAGGAGCGGCAAACTGTTCTCTCCAGCAGACCAACTACCTTGGCATACAATCAATCTGTTTTAGCTGATTTCTACTCTTTCCAGCCACCTCCCCAAGCCTGGTAGAGGCTACAGGAGTATCCTTGCCAGCCTGGACAAGGTGATATATTATGTCTGGTACATGTTCTGGTTATTTTCACCTCAGGAAACCCAGCCTGAAAACTCCTGGCTTGTGTTACAGCATCCAACCCACTGCTTCTTGTAACAGTAGACACATGCTTATGGACTTGACATTAGCTTGAACCTGGCCGTGTTGGCTTAAGGGATGTATAACGACATAACTGGTCTCTGTTTGGCCTCCGTCGAGGGAGTTTTGAGTAACAGAATAACAGAAGGACAGAATTTCTTTAATACTTGTACCATATCAAACTACAAGTACAAACAGTACAAACTTCAGAAGCATCTGGAGAAAATTTTGTGTAAAATTTTGCCAGGACAGCAGTTTCCTCACATGTCTTTGTCCTTCCTTTCAGCTGCCACAGACAAGGAACCTTTCAAAGATATTGGAGAGTCAAAAACTTACACACAAGTGCTGACTGGTTGTGCCTCTTTATTCTAGTAAAGTCTAAGAAGAGTGATGTATGTCACTCAAAATGTCTAGCAGAATTTCATCCAATAGTATTGCTGAGTATTGCTTACCTGGATGTCTAACCTTCATCAACACAAGGAGCAAAATTGAAGAAGATAACATCCTTTCAACAAGTTATTAATAGTTAACCCATCTATTTATCTTCTAAGAGTCAGCAAGATTTTATCACGGTTATGTAAATAATGTTATTTTGCTAGTCTCCACCAGACTCATTTTCATGCTGAATAAATAGTAGAAATTGTTTTAAAAAGAATGTAGCTGGCCAGGAGAGTTAGACGGCCATAGAGGTTCGCCTGTGGTTCCCTGACTGCCATCCTTCCCAACATCTGCTTGGAGAATAGTGAGGAACAAGGCCCCTTTTTACAACAGACCTTTCAACAAGGTGCTAATAGCTGTCCCACCTGTTTCCCTGGATTGTGCGGTTAGCCTCTACCAGGCTTCGGGAGGCGGCTGGAAAGAGTAGAAATTGGCCAAATAGAGAGATAACATGCCAGGGGAGTTGGTCTGCTAGGGAGTACGTTTTTGGGGTGCAGCAAACTGTACTCTCCAGCAGACCAACTCCCTCTGTATGTTATCTCTCTCTATTTGGCCAATTTCTACTCTTTACAGCCGCCTCCCGAAGCCTGGTAGAGGCTACCTTTTTACAGGCACACCTTTCAACAAGGTGCTAATAGGTGTCCCACCTGTTTCCCTGGAACTCTTTATTACCGCATTCTGCGGTTGTATGGCTGCTGACTGCTGGGTGTTGTTGTGACAACAGTGGTCTGGCTAGTCTCCACCAGACTCCTTTGCAGGCTAATAAGTAGCAGAAAGCGGCCTAAAAAGGGGATATAATTGGCCAGAGGAGTTTGCCGGCCACTTTTTTGAGTTTGCCCTCTTTTAGACCGATTTCTGCCAGACTACTTTTACAGGACAAAACAGCATTTGATCTTGACGGTTTCCCGGCCAGTCACTAGCTGAATATTAGATTCTCGCACCTGTCAGCACCGCCCGCCATCAGCCAGTTTACCGGCAAACTCACGCCGGCGTTTTGTTACCGCTCACGTAAACACCAATTACACACTCCCCACACCGCTGTTTCCACAACATCCAGCAGTCAACAGCAATTTGTCACTTGTTCCTGCTCATTACTTGTAAGAATATTGCCTAAAATGTTAGCCTAAAAAGAACGCCAAAGATGGGTGGCAGTTCGGGGGGCCGATTTTGCCACCGAAACATCACTACTCTGTGCCCCTAATTTCCAAGCAGATCCCTTTTGGTGGCAAGACAGTATCCTTTAGCCAGAGGAGTTTTTTTGTGGCCAATGGATACTGTTTTGCCACCATATGATCTGCTTGGAGGCTACTCTGTCCCCACCGTGACCCGAGAACACACAGTAAACCCCATCAGTTTTACAGCCGTGTGTTTATATGTGTGAGCTACTCTTACCTGGCCCGAGCGGGCCGGAGGGATTCGGAACTAGGACAAACTTTACCGACACTTCAAAACGTCTCCAATGAGAAGCTGATAGTTCAAACAGTCTAGCCTCCTTTGCAGGTGGAAGTTTTGATACTGCGTTTTGTAGAATTTTTAACGCGTTCTTTTGCCGGCCATCCTACAACCAGCGGCCCAGAACTACAAACCTTCTCTGGGCGGGACTCGGAACTAGGACAAACTTTACCGACACTTTGAAACGTCTCCAAGGAGAAGATGATACAAATGTAGTTCAAACAAGCAACGATCAGGTATACTGTTAGTAGTCCTCACTAGGGACCAGTAAAGGCTAAAGGCACCTTTCCTGTACGTGTGTGTGTTTGTGTGCCACTGTAGCCTCTACCTCTATCTTCGGGAGGCGGATGAAAAGAGTAGAACTTGGCCAAATAGATAGAGAGATAACCACAACACGCTGGGGGAGTTGGTCCGCTGGAGAGTACAGTTTGCCGCACCCCGAAGGACCAACTCCCCCAGCATCTCTCTATTTGGCCGATTTGTACTCTTTCTAGTCGCCTTCCGAAGCCTGGAAGAGGCTAGGCAGGATTCAGAACTAGGACAAACTTTACCGACACTTCAAAACGTCTCCAAGGGGAAGCTGATAGTTCAAACAAGCAACGATCAGTTTAACAGGTCCTCACTAGGGACCAGTAAAAGCACCTTGGTGTAGCTATTGGAGAGGGGAACAGGTTGCTGTCGAAATCGGCGGACTTCACAAATAATCCTGGTGAGTTTATGGATCGGACATTGGGGTTGATTGGAGCTGCGGAAGTTTTGAAAACACCGAGAGAAGCACCGTAAACATGTTTTAAAAGTTGTAGCATCACCAAAGACCCGCCCAACAAATTAATATACTGTGATCTCTTTAACACATACGCGGCAAAGTAAAATCTTTTAAAAAGTAAATGGCTTTAGCAAGACTCTGCCGGTCATACATGACTAAAAATCCTACTTTTGCGGCAGCTACTCCTAACAATATTGATCTCCCAAAAAATGTAGATTGAGTTTAATGCGTGACGTTTCCCCCAACGCAATAACAAGCCGATGATTCGAACTCTTAACCTTTTGTTGCCTGTGTTTGCTAACACTTGACAAGAGTACATACAGTTAACGAGCATTTGCTGTTTCGTATCAATCTGGTTTATCACTAACCTAGCCTCACTGGATCGACTAGGATCGCGCGATCGCGAGTAATCTCCAAGCAGATCCTAGGGTGGCAAAAGACAGCGTCAAATTCGCTAGGCAGTATCCCTTGGCCAGAGAGGGTCCAATACGCCACCCAATGGATACTGCCTGGCCAATTTGATCCTAGGGTGTTTTGCCACCCTAGGATCTGCTTGGAGATTACCTCATGTGGCAATATCTTCAGCGATATCTTTCTACCTGTCTCTGAGGACGGATAAACGAAGCAGACCAGAGAAGACAAATGAGTCATTATCAGACGCCTAGACGTCCAAATGACTTCCCAAATTGCGCTTTGAAAGGCAGGCGATACGGACGACAAATTGCTCATGATAAGGGAACCATTTAACACATGTACGCAGCGTCTCGTTTTGTTGTTGGATGAAGCACAAACAGCAACGTTAACAGGTGACCTACATTCCCACAATCGCAGTCTCCAAGCAGATGCAGCGAGCAGGCTTATTTTTGGCGTACTTTGTCCGTCGCTACTCTGGAAGCAGAGGATTTGGTCGGTGGCGAATCATGGGGAGCGGATAGCCTGAGAGAGTAGAAATTGGCCAAATAGACTCGGAGAGAACGTACCCTCCAGCGGACCAACTACCCTGGCATGTTATGTCTCTGTTTGGCCGATTTCTATTCTTTCCAGCCGCCTCCCAAAGCCTGATGGACTCCGGTTGGGTCGGGAGACAGGAGAGAGACTGCAGATGGCGACCTGCCAGTGGTTAATCTAAAGGGCGGGGAACTGAGACGACACCCGGGGTGTTCCGTCTTTCGCCTTTTGGGTTTTGCGCCTAATTGGTTATTTCTGTAAACATGATAATTTGGTGCAGATTCCACACAATTTTAAGTACTATATACTTTAGTATATATACGTCTTCCTGTCAGTAACAAAAGAACCGCTTGTTTCGAGATGATACCAAGAAAGTACTAGTAATTGAGTTCCGTCAAGACACAAGAGTGTCAGTCTTTTTTTAGCTTTCGAGCATCCAAGGTGCGGCAAAATGTACTCTGTAGCGGACCATCTCCCCTGCCATGTTATCTCTCTTGGCCAATTTCTACTCTTTCCAGCCGCCCCCCGAAGCCTGGTGGAGGCTAGGCTACCCCGGCAGGTCGCCACCTGCAGTGTCTCCTGTCTTCGTGACTCCTAGCCTTCAAGAATCACCTGCACGACCTTGGCTATAAAGAAAGACGGAGAAACGGCCGTCAGACGCAACCTTCCCTCCCCCAAACTTCCTTCCGCTGGTGGAGGCAAGTTAAAGCCGAACCCTCGACATTTCAAGCTGAAGTTCAAGCCAGCACGCGTGTTTGATTCGTCTCTTTTTTTCATCGTCTCTCAATTCTCTGTAGTCGTGAACCTTCTCCTGTTTTTCTTTCATGCATTGAAGGTCTTTCTCGGAGAGGAAGAATGAAAGACTTCCGTTGAACTTGAAGTCAGAAACCTTGAGACGGTATTTTATAATTTATTCCCAATGAGACTTGAATCAGGGGAAAAGCGGTGTTAAATCATCACGACAGCGCAAACTTTATTCGCAAATATAGTACAGGAAAAGGAAACTGCAATGTTAATTTTCTCAGCGTTTTTATGTATCTGTTTTCATTTTCGCCTACTTAGGAAGCCAATCATTGTACGTGTACTTGCTGCATATCATTTGACAATGAATCTGTAGTAGTAAAAGAACAACGCCCGACTACGTCACCATTCACAAACGTTCATTCATAAAAATCTTGTCCGACCAATTGACGAATGGATTAAAACAAATGCAAACCTAACAGTCCCGTCATGATAGGATTTGTACCTTGATCCGGCACGTTTATTTTCCTTTCAGTGTCTAATGAAAATCGGGAAATCAGTTGTCCCCAATTCACAGCCGATTGTCTGCGCAAAAGGACAACAAAAACAAAAACTTGCTGTTCTTTTAATGATAATGAATGAATGAAGACCTTTACTGTACACACATACCCACTGGGTTAAGTACAGGTCACAACAAAAGAATGGAATACAGATAAAGTTACATATATACATCGTCAAGTAATTACAATTAAGTAAATCTGATTTCATCTTGTTTGTAGTAATGGTAAAAAGGTAAGAACAGCCTACGATATGTTTCAATACAGAAGGTTTGTCTAAGCTCATTAGAAATATAGATTTATATGTACAGCTTAGATGTATAAAGAAGGGGAACATAGATTGTATCAAATTATAAAGATCTGCTCTCTTTGTTGTATAGTTTACATTCTGTTACAAAATGTTTCTCAGTACCGACATAGTCATTATGATAATACGACTCGCGCCCAGTCATTCAGCCTTTTGTTTCTGTGTATAAGTTTTGGCGACAGGGAAGAAGGGGCCAGATTAGAATAATCTTTGCCAGATTACCTCTAATTGGCGCTAAGAAAACACGTTTGAATCGCCGTCTTTGATCGGCGATGCGGAATTTTTACATGCGAAAGCGCGCTGTTGGTTTTGCTAATCCGACTTGCAGTACCGCAACTCGCCGCTTGGAGTCAATTAGGAGCCACCGCGTCTCTGGCCCTTGGCTTGGTGGTTTTGCGGTAGCGTTGGACGCTTGCCACTTTTCAAACATTGCAGGATAAGAAGAAACTATACTTTGCAGCGAAGCTTCTGAGTGTCTTACAAGTTGTAGATTGTGCATATGTTGAGAACTGTTCGAAATAGTGTTAGAAAAATAGAATCATAACTTAAAAACTTTTACTTGTAGCAAGAAGGTTCATTTTTGTCCACCATATACTAGTACATCATTACTACATGTATATCGTCCCTAGACATAGATACATGTAGGTACAAATACGCCACAATAACACGAGACAAAAGAAACGTTTTCTGTTGCAAACACACATACATGTATGTAAAGGCATGTCATGATTTGCTCCAGATTTTCGTAGCCTCTACCAGGCACCGCGGATCGCTGGAAAAATAGTAGAAATTGGCCAAAATAGAAGGAATACTATACCGGGGGAGTTTATATTTTGTCGCAAAATGTACGTACCCTTTCTGGTTGGCTAACTACCCTGGTGTTCTATTCCCTTTATTTTGGCCAATTTCTACTATTTTTCCAGCGATCCGCGGTGCCTGGTAGACGCTAAAAGTAAAGATTATCCCAGTGCCCCAGAAAGCGTGTAGACAACTCGCCAGGCCCCCGTCGGGAGACCAGACAGGCATGACCATCGAATTTTCCGCCTGCTCCGGCCCCTACTGTGCACCGATCCAAGATAAGATTACAGAATTCTTCCTGCGCTTTCACCGATTTTCTACGCCAAATGGTAGCTTCTAGCCTGGGTACCATCCGGATTTTCGCTACGCAACGCTTGATTTTTTCAAGCGTTGTGTAGCGAAAATCCGGATGGTACCCAGGCTAGGTAGCCTCCGCACTCCAGGCTTTAATCAATGTAGAACTGGGGGTTTGGTGGTCTTCGGCTGTTTTCTGATTTGCAAAACGGGGGTAATTCAACCAGGCTGGCTATGTTGTCTATATGCAATCAGAAAATAGCACATAAAAGGTTCCAAAGACACTGAAGACCCCCAAAACCCCCAGTTTTTGGCATGCTATGCTATTTTTTGCGGCAGCATCTACACTCTACAACCCGGATATGTAAAGGTGTTTCATTCAAAGAGCATGTTTTTGTTTTCTTTTTTAATCCCCTGAGAGCGGCATTGTTTTTGTCAATTGTTTTTGGCGTGACTTGTCGCAACTTGTCCAAGTGCTTGACTCGATCAAAACTCAAGTACTCAGAAGTAGCATCGACATTCTCTGCGGTTTCTTGCTCCCTAAACTCTCCACAGATTCTGTGGAGAGTTTAGGGAGCAAGAAACCGCAAGAAAGGGTTGACTGATTCTCGTTGGAAAACTGCCATAGCATGACAAAAACTGTGGGTTTTGGGGGTCTTCAGTGTCTTTGGGAGCCTTTATATGCTATTTTCTGATTGCATATAGACAACATAGCCGGCCTGGTTGAATTACCCCCGTTTTTCAGAACTGGGCTAATCAGAAAACTGCCGAAAACCACCAAACCCCCAGTTCTATAAGCCTGCTATGTAGGATACTGTTTTAAAGGCTTCCTAGCCCTGGTTGGCTTACAAAAGACGGACCTCGTGAAAGTGTTTTGTAGATTCAAACTCGCGCGCGTATTCAAATCGCTCGTGTGCTGTGAACGAGCTGTGATTGGTCGTGGTGGAAGTAAGGGGAGGCACCCGGTAGTTCTACAACTCGGGCGGACGGCCGCAAGGATCTGTGATCGTTCGCTTGCTCACTCGCTGTTTGGGGATCGAGTCTTGCGGTTTGGCAAGCGACCAAAGGCAAGCAAGCAAGCCAAGCAGCGAGAGACTGTGTCTACCGACCAGCTGGCTAGCTACCCGGAGTTTTTTTGGCAGCCGCGCGGACACCGAGGCGAGGGAGCGACGCCCGGCGGGGAAAGCATGGGCCCACGTGCCGCTTACGCTGGAGTACTGCCTCGGTGGTGGAAATAAAATACGGACGGGAGAAAAAGACGCAGACAACGAAGCAGGCCGTGTGTGTTGTTACTAGTATTTTACTACATGTGGCAGCGAGCGGGTCGGGCTAGGATACTGCTCGGGAGCTAGCGCGCCTTCCCCCGAAGGATTTTCTAAACCTCACCGGTGGGATCTAAACTTCGAGCTTCGTACGTTCACCATGGTTGCCCAAGTACCGACGTTGTTGTTGTACCTACTCGGGATTTTCCTTGGAGTTGCGGCCGCCCAAGACCGGAGAAGCCAGGCACGTTGTGTTACCCTAGTTCGGTACCGGGGGGTTGGCATAGCATACCGGCTTTGCCGGGCCGGGTGTTGAGAGCACGGGAGAGCGTAGCACGATAGGTTTGAGGGCAGGGCAAGCAGGGTAAAAGGGTCGCGGTGTTAGGGGGAGAACTAGGAGGGTTTCCCACGAAATTCTCGGAGGGATTCTCACACCGTATGCGGCCAGGGCGACGAAATTTACGCCTGGGCGCTAAGGACAAGAGTGTGTGGGGATTCCATGGAGGACCACATCGGCTCGTGTCTTGGAAATAATATAAAAAAGTTCGCTACTGCTCTACAGTCTCTCTCTTCTCTCTTGTCATGTTTGTTTACTTCTTTCTCTCTTCTCTTGCCACATTTTTATCCAGGGAAAAGACAGTTCTGAGGACGCCTATGAGGGAACGACGTTAGCTAGGCACCCGCAAGAGTTTATGCACCCAGAAGGTAAGAAGAAGCCACCTCAAAAATCTCTTCTAGCATCTCTTGATGATTGATGAATTTCTGCCGGTTTTCATATATACAGTATTTGACACTTCGGTAAAATGTTGCAGTGCAGTGTTGCAAGTTGTAGGCTAGCTAGCCGAACCTGTCTGGCTACAAATTTTTGCAACAATTTGAGTTTGTTTTGATTGGCCCTGTTTGCTTCTGGCCTGACTTCAATGTCACGGTTGGCAGGCAGAGAGTTTGTGTGTGAGCAGGGAAAGCAGTGGGGGAGACAAAATTATGCCACAGATAGCACTTAGCAGGTGGCAATGAAGCAAGGTTACTGTATGGGGTATATTCTCTTGGCTAAACCCTTCTAAAACAGACCCAAAACGTTTTCTTTTCAGTATGTGTCGTTGGGATACAGATTTATTGTAATTGTTGGTTTCTTTTTTTGTGTGTGTGTGCAGAATTTGAAATCGTGGCCCCACACTTGCTGAAAAAAGGTTACCGTATGGGCCTAATGGGGTATTCCCTTGACTAAACCCTTCTAAAACAGACCCAAAACGTCGTCTTTTAAGTATGTGTTGCGGAGATATAAATTTATGGTAATTGTTGCTTTCTTTCTTGCAGAATTTGAAATCGTGGCCCCACACTTGCTCGACGTGCATGGGAATTACCTCTCGCATGATTGGCACGGGCGACGCCCACCCGGCTCGACCAATCAGGACGCAGGAGCCTTCCACGTCAAGTTGCGCGGGCACGGACAAGACTTCCACGTGGTGCTGTCACCAAATCATAAACTTCTCGCGCCCGGATTCGCCGTACACCGTCGACGGAAAAACAAGCCCACCGAAATCGAAAAATACGACCAATCAAGACATTGCCACTTCCACGGGAAACTCCTTTCGCATGGATCATCATCTTCTGCAGCCTTAAGCACGTGTGGCGGGTTGGTAAGTAACGTTACCTGCACTTATAAGCCTCCTCTTCTCTCCTTGCAATAGATACAGGACTTGCGTGTGTGCATTCACCGTACACAATTGAACCAGTCTACCATAAGGAGGTGTAAGCGTTTGCTTGAACAGATGGCCTTCTGGCTGCCGGGCCGGCCCTTTCACTCGAGCCGTTCGGTGTTTGCCCGGGTGCTGAAAGGTTATACCAAACAATATCGTACACGCTGTATTTGTTTCCAATTATTGTAAGCGGAGTCTGTGAGGTGCGTTTGTCCCTTCGCCGGGCGAGGGCTTATCCAGGGTCGCGAGGAACAATTCGTTTAGGACCTCATTACTGAATACTTGCCACTCTTTGGGAGAAGGATAAATAAACAATAAGTGACAGGGTAGTGAAAGGGGGGGTTTGGTGTAGCCACACCTTGGCTTTGGTGCTGGGATCAGGGCTTTGTGGTACAGAAAAATGGACTTTTAAGTAAGTTAGACCGATCCTGTAGACCTAAGTTAGAAACTCAGGAATGCAAAAGTCAAATGTACAAATGAAGAAACTTTGACGGACATGTTTTCACTCTCTTATTGGTTAAATTTCGGCTTTGTGCTGCCAAAAATGGACTTTTAAGTAAGTTAGACCGATCCCATAGCCCTGCCTAGACCTCTGGTAGAAACTCAAGAATGCAAAACTCAAACCTACAGATGAAAAAAAACTTTGACGGACATGTTTCCACTCTCTTATTGGTCGATTGGTCTTTTTGATGGAAAGTTGGAAAGAGTTTGCATAAGAAAAAATTGCCCAAACTTATGCCAAAGAAAGCTCCTTAAATATATTATATTACTTGTATTCCTTGTTACTTGTTAGTTCTAAGATAGGATGTCCACTACTTGGACGTATGCCCAAGGAATCTTAAGTATGAGATTAGGGTATCAAGATGTGGTTAAAGATATCTCCCAATCTCCAACCCTGCCAGGAAAAACTGCTGGTGCTCTCCCTGGAGGATATTCTATACTGTAAACATTTGTCTAATCATTCTCCACGTTTACTTTCGGCATAGCTGCACTGTTACAGGGACCCCCTGGCATGTCCACAGACATTTCAGCTCTATCGGAGCATTGTTAGCCCCGTGTTTATGTAGCCTTTTGTAGTTCAAGTTCGGACCGTCCTCTGCCGATGGTGTCTCACGTTTTCCTGGCTGTGATGTTGGGCCTAGGAAAAAAATGTTGTTCTTCCTGTTTCCTGACAGACCCTAGAAAAACCTGCTGACCCTAGAAAAACCTGCCAACCCTTGACTTTTTTTTTTGATTGTGGACCCCTGCAAGGGACATGATTTTTCGATCTGATCAACCTTTTCTAGGTCCATGATCTGACACCTGAGTGGTAAATCGTTGTACAATTGGTTCTCTAACATCGACATTGAAAATAAAAGTGTCCTCATGCAAGTTTTACTTCGTTAAACTATAGTTGGAGCGCTATATGGATATCACTGAAGTAAAAAAAAAAGAAAGAAAAGATAATCCCTAGTTTTCAGGACTGAAACAGGAAACACAACATTTTTTTTCCTAGGCCCTCTGATGTTGTTGTTTTTATGCGGAGGGTCCCTGTCAGGGTCCCTGTCTGACATGTTGGTGTAAATCCGCTAAGCAGACTGAGCAGCCACCCCCCCCTGCGGCTCAGCCTTGCAGTAATGGTGAGATAATTATAGGGACCGGCCTCCCCCCCTGTTGGGGCCCTACATGTTGAACAACCCCCCCTGGTGAGCCGGGATTTGTTGGAACAACCCCCCCTGCTAAGTCGTTGCTACTGGCTTTTGTTAATTGTTTTATCCCAGACGGATTTTATTACAGACTTGGCTAGAGGTCTTGGAACATGGGCCAAGGTTTTGGTTGAGGAACTTTTGTGAGAGAGATGCCAAGACCGTGTTTCACTCGTTTGAGTGTTGTCACTTCGGGACTTGTAAGTGAATTGTGACATTTAATAGTAGATCTAGGGGAAGATTTTTTTGTTTTTGTTGATTTTAAGCCTCCTTGGTTGAATGCATTCTTGCAGAACAGAGAAAGCCCAGTACCCTATTGCTCTTATGCAGTTGTCATATTCCAGATTCTTCACAATATAATCTCCTACTTTGTGACACAGATATTTAGTATCAAATCCTGTATTTTCTGTTTTTGCTTCCCCTCGGTGCTTTACCTTCTTCTACAAGGAAAGATTGATGTTTATTGTCTTGTGTCGTCTGCGCATCTCCAAGGTGCATACCTGTGTCTACCCTTCGCCCCACCTCCCATACCATCCCCAACCCTGTCTGGGGCAAAAACAAAGAATAAGGCCACACCAATTTAATTTCTTGGTTAACGGATTTTTCTAGAAAAATAATGGAGCGGGCGGGCGAAAAAAAAAAAAAATAAAAACAGGCCTAGGCATCCTATTATGGCCCAAAATTGCACGATAGAAGCCATGAACTCAGCAAACCAGGCTGGTTCAAAATTTAAACAATGAATTTTGAACTTTTAATGATATCACTGCATTGAAAGATAGAATAACTGTAACAACTAGGAAGAAAAGGACTGTTTTCAACTGTTCATTGCAAAATATGAGCATTTTGCAGTTGATTCTGAATTTTTTTTTTTTTTTGCAAATCAGAAAAAAATGAAGAGGCGAATCCGTTAACCAAGAAATTAAATTGATGTGGCCTAATGTAACTGTAGCCAAAAGGTCCTCTTGATTCCTGTTAATGTTATGGTTAAGCTTACACGTGTGTGAAACAAGTTAGCAAATTTGCAATTGTTTGAAATAGTATGAGCTGTAGAATCAGTCAAAATAGATAGGATGGTTTGTTGTTTTTGGGAGTCAGAGGATTGTCAAGAAGATGACACTGTTAGGCTCAAACCCACCTTTTCTGTCATTCCTTCCACAAATCTTCCTCCCTTACGCTTGCAGGATGCCCTTTGCAGTGTGCATACCTGCATCTACCCTTCGCCCCACCTCCCATACCATCCCCAACCCTGTCTGGGGGAAAAACGGAGCCACATGGACGGAATACAAACATGTCAGGACGGTAGACGTAAAATTTCACCTGTTCCTGACAGAGAAGACCAGAGGGTTTGACTCTGCCGCCCTTGAGGTTTCTTGTATCTTCATTTTTTTGCCTCTTGGTGAAAGAAAAACAGTTACCTTGACTACAGACTGTCAAACATTGTTATAGTAGCTTCTGTTGTAGTCAGCATTTGTGCTGCATTCGATATGCAGATTGATTTGGTTTAATCCAAAGACCCATAGCTCATGTCATCTTTCCTTTCCTCGGCACATGCGCTTCTGCTTGTGGGTGTGAGCACCAAATGCTCTCAGTCTCGATTGCAAATCTGAAGAAAGTGAACATTCTGAGATCTTCTCTCTTAAACAAGTTAATAAGGTAGGGACGAAATGAGAAAAAAAATGGGTGGATCGGACCTTTTTAAGCCAGAAAGTTCTGGAATATATGAAAAATATGCTAGGATTTCGTCAAGCTGCTCCCATACTTCACTTTCCATGGAGCTGGATTAAATGTCTAAAAACATGTTGTGATTTGTAACCGACTTTCTCCCCACTGGGGGTGACAAAACTGCTGTTAGTGGTCAAAATAGTGGAAAGTGTCCTGTTCTACGCTTTCCCTGGCGGCCTGCGTTTGCACCTGGGCTGCCCCAGACCCGCAGCAAATGGCCGAGTCGGTTCGTGAAGTGGCCGGCGCTTGTTTTGTCAACGCGGCGCACAGTAGCCGACTGTTTCCTCTCCACCCACAACAAGGCGGCGGGCGTTTTCACCCCGGCAGAGAGAGAATGGGATCGTGTGGCGTAACGACAGAGCGCTTGGCTCAGAACCAAGACGTCCCGAGTTCGAATCCCACCATGCTACCGATCTTGTGCCCTTGGAAAAGGCACTTTACACGAATTTCCTCTCTTTCCTCAGGTGAAAATGAGTCTGTCTGTTCATTCATGCGTTTGTCTGCACCATAAATATAAGTTGAAAAAAACTTGAGTGTGCTGTCGCCGTGTATTGTAAGTAATAAATGTTGGAATAGAAGAAAAGGGAGAGAATGGACTACGGGACCAGGCAAGTGCCGCCGTGCTTGTTTTGTCAACTCTCCGGCACAATGGAGGCGGTTTCCGACGACAATGACTCTGGGACGGGGTTGTTTTACCACTTTTTCAGCGCAGGTGTTGATAGAGGCGGGCTGGTTATTGTGGGTGAGAATAGAGCAGGCTCAAAAAGGTTCTCCTAATTGAAACATATACTTCCACTCCTTATCCTTCAATGCCGATTGCCCTGTGCCAGCTAAATCAACTGGTTATGTGAAACAGGCGACGAAGTTTGCTATATCAAATGTTTAAAGTAGGGTCAAAAATCAGTCAAAATAGATCAGGTGGTTTGTTGTTTTTTTGGGAGAGAATTGTGGGCCAAGGAGAGGAGGTGACATTGTTAGGGTTAAACCCACGTTTTTTGTGTCGTTGGTTAATGGCCTTGTCCCTTCTAATCTTACAACACCTCCTCAGTCTTGTGACCAGGCCAGGCTAGCTTCTGCCAGGCTTAAATCAGCTGGAAAGAGTAGAAATTGGCCCAATAGACAGATAACATGCCATGAGAGTTGGTTCACTGAAGAAGCACAGTTTGCCGCTCAGGATCTCGGTCTATTCAAGGACATTATCTATTTGGTCAATTTCAGACTCTTTTCTCCAGTCGCTTCTAAAGTCGGGTAGAGGCAAGGAACAGGCTAGGCATTGTCTGATCTTTGTTAGTCTTCTGGCATCTTTTAGTTATTCAATGTGTTGGCTTACAAGTGGAAAATTTTTTCCCTTCGTGTGTTCTGTAGAAAACTGGTGTTTACAGACCACTTTAGTTCACATTATTGCCTCTGACAGAATTACTAGAAGTGTCTTTGGTTTTGATAACGTGGCTGTCCCTGTATAGTGTTCACGTCTGTGTGTGTTATCTAGCGAGCCATCTTCCCAGACAAGTGATGGTGACAGAGCAGGTGTGATTCGGGGTCCCACCTGTCCCTGTGTATCCATCCGATCCACTGTCACTCCATCCATCACTCCTTCACTCCATCACTCATTCCCTCACTCAATCATTCATTCAGTCACTCAATCATTCCAATGGTAGAGAGATAAGAAGTAGAATTTCTTCTTCAAGAAGGCCCTAAGGTGTTTCAAGCCATCTTGTAGGTAGTGGTCTTTCCCACTTCATCAGTCATTCCCTCACTCAATCATTCTCCTGTCTGGTTTAAATGGTTGAGAGATAAGAAGTAGATTTTCTTCTTCATTTTCATTCATTTAAACATACTGAGAATGCCCCAGGGAGCTCCAAGCTGACTTGTAGCATTCAACAACCTTCAATACACACGCTTATTGCTGTAGAAAGTTGGGACTGTGCCTTATGAGATACAGTACTTTGGCTTTTTCTTACTACGGATTTTATTCCTGAACTTCAAATCTCCAACTTCCAAGCAGATACAGAAAGGCAAAATTGTAACATTTCTCTTGATCCAGGTTTCCTGTCTTTTGCCTATTGGATACTCTCTTGCCTATTGGATACTGTTTTGCCTATCGACTGTCAAATGATCTGCTTTGAGATTACTGAAATCCCACCGCATTATGTAAGACATGCTACAGCTTTGAAAGATCAGGAGCAGCTCTGGGCGTGAACTTGCCACATTCCTGAGTTCGAGGGTTACCATCGCGATAACCTGTGAGCCCCACCCTTGCTACAAGGCATGGATAAAATGCCAAGCATCGTCTGTGGCTTCTGGTATTTAATCTCAGATATTACTAATAGCGATCGCTTTGATATCTGAAAGCCATTTCCAAATTACAAGGTCACCATGATAGATAGAATCCCAGTTGGTTACTGGACTTAAAACTTACATTTCAAAGTTGTTTTTCAAAAAGAGCTTGCGTCCCTCTGTGTATTACACTACAAGAAGTTCAGTTTTTCTTTGTTTCTGTTGTTGCAAATTTCAGTTTGTACTGATATTTGAGAGATTTTAGTTTTTAAGGATCTTGTCAGAAAAGATGTGTGGAGTGTCAATATTGCTGTTTTTACATTGGAAATATTCGAGCCAGTCCCGATGTTTTGGGAGTCCCAATGTTTCGGGGCTGCTGATTGAAGTTGGGGCAATAAGGCCAGTGGTGTTGGATCAGGATTTAACTCAGAAATGAAGCTGTCAGCGGCTCAAAATTAATCTGTCGGCTCAATCAGAGTAACGAGCGACCGCGCGCTAATTCAACCCTAAATCAGATCATGGAATGTTACTGCAGCGTAGGATTGCTGGAGAAAGCTCAAGCCTAATTGAACACTAGTATTTCTGGCCACCATAATTACTATAATTTGTGGGAGTAACCTTTTCTAGTGGAGAGTGAAAGTAATTGTTACCTACTCTCCAAGCGGAGGTTTGGGGTTATTTTTAGCGTGTTTTTAGGGTTTTTTTATCGGGGTTTCTCTTTTGTACTGAATTTTTGTTGGGTTTGGTGGGGAAAAAATTCAGTGTAAAAGAGAAACCCTGATAAAAAGCCTAAAAACAGGCTAAAAATAACCCCAAACCCAAACCTCTGCTTGGAGAGTAATTGTTACCCCCACTAGTGCCCAGTTAGAATTCACTGATTATCAAACCTGTATGGCTTAGGTGTAGGTTACTCTCCAAGCAGAGGTTGTGGGGGAATGATCGTTACCTTTTTATATATGGCCGTATTTTTGTTGTCCTGACCCCCACCCGTCGGTGGCCGCGGACCTTCTCTGGCTAATGGATTCTGCCTGGCCAATTTGATACTGTCTTTTTGCCGCCGAAAGGGATCTGCTTGGAGATTAGGTGTAGGTGTGACAGGGTGTTCTGTGTAATATACGCAGCTAAATGTCAAAGAAAGCCTTGCTTAATTGAACACCAGTGATTGTGGTATACCAGAGTGAGTGTAATTATTGGGAGTGTAACGCTGGGTTAAAGCAAAAGTGCTTAGGTGTACAATGTAGGTGTGACAGGTTTTTCTGTGTAATATACACAGCTAAATACCAAAGAAAGCCTTGCTTAATTGAACAGCAGTGTTTGTGGTAAGTGTAATTATTGGGAGTGTAACGTTGGGTTAGAGGAAAAGTGAAGGGTCGACACGTGAACATAAATCTCAACCCAAACACTTGTCAGGGGGATCTGCCTACCAAATGGCAGGGGTTGGGAACAACATTGACAAGTCATGATCTGTATCATGTACAGCTGGTACCGTACTACTAAATACTGTACAGAGCAGCTATGTTATGGCGAAAGGCCGACCAATGCAGAATGTCTTAGGTTTTTGACAAGATACAGAAGCTTTACTGATGTAACAAAAAGTACAGCCACTTTTGCAAATGAACACAAGAAGTAAAACCAGCCAGACCCGACATCTGCTTGGAAATTAGATACTTGGACGTAAGGAGAAAACCACTTCAAGCACTGCCCAGCTATATTGCTGTAGACAGCAGTGTTTATGAAATCCTTGTTTTTGAAATCCTCCCCTGGCTCCCAAAACCTGCTAGCCACCAGAAGCAAACTGTACTCCCTAGCAGACCAACTCCCCCAGCATGTTCTCTCTCTATTTGGCCTATTTCTACTCTTTCCAGTCGCCTCCTGAAGCCTGGTAGGGTCTAAAAACCTGCACCATCCCTGTCCTTTGTACCTGTCACTCCACCAGAGTTAATCTTATCTCTAGAAGACTGCAGCCCCGCCCATAATTAATCCCTCTTAATCCCGGAGCAGGTGTCTGTACAGATTATCTCTGGATGGCTTCATTACACAGAAGCATCCCAGGGGACTGGCTTCTCCTAATCAGTTTAACTTTTGATGTACATGTAACTAGCCTCTACCAGGCTTCGGGAGGCGGCTGGAAGGAGTAGAAATCGGTCAAATAGAGAGATAACATGCCGGGGGAGTTGGTCTGCTGGAGAGTACGTGATTTCAACTCTTTCCAGCCGTCTCCTGAAGCCTGGTAGAGGCTACATGTACCAGCTTTGATGGGTGGTTGTAGCCACTTGTCATTACAGTTTCATTACACAGACATGTCCCAAGGGACTGGCTTCTTGTAATCAGTTTAACTTTTGATGTACCACCTTTGATGGGTCAGCTGTAGCCAGATTAGTACATGTTCTAAAACCCTTACATCTTACTTGTCATCACAACTTCATTACATGGGAACCTCCCAGGGGACCAGGCTCAGTAATCAGTGCAGTAGCAGGGGTTATACAAACCTTTCTGGTATCAGCTGGGATTGTAAAGCAGTCCACACCAGGTGAAGATACCAGAAAACCCCCACTTTTCCACATTCAATTTGTATACCTTATGCAGAGTTGAGAGTAGTACTAGAAGTCTAGAACTTTACCCAGCTTCTATATACTGAATATTTATTTTGTATTTCTACTTTGTAGTTGACCATCTTGTTGGATGGTTTGCAGGATTGTTTTGGTGGGGTGAACAGGTACAAAATACTGCAAAAATATGTGAACAAAAAGGCACAACTTTTATCTGTTTGGGGAAAAAAAATTCCCAAGTAGGTGACTTCTCGAGGTCTTAATGTAATCCAGGTGTTCTCCAGGTGAAGCTGTGCCCCGCCCAACTTGAGCTCTCTGCACACACCCAGGGTCCTTGTTTGTCCAGATAGAGCTCTAGCCGGCTCAAATTTTTCCCCGGTAGCCCAGGTACATGATCAGACGTGGGTGGAGAGTATTCGCAATATAGGGAACAGATTTTGTATGTTCAACCCTTAAAAAATTCAAATTCAATTCCTACATTTTGAGAGGCAAATCATGGGGTTTCAAAATTTGATTTTTTTTTTTGGTATCTACCGAGAATTTTTGCTAACTTTTTCCATCAAGGTTGGTTTAGAACTTTTTCACATCTCATAAAGTTCTTGCAATTGACAGAAAAACGGGTGCTGGCCAGAGCCCTGTGTTTGTCCCCACATCCAAACAGATCTGCTAGAACAACAGTTTGCACACAGGAGCTGTGCAGGGATGTAGGGGGGAGGGCAGATGGGGGATTTATTAACAGTGGGTTGTTTGGATAGAAGCCTTTTAATCTCCAGCTTGATTTATGGGAAGGGAAAACATGGACTAGATCTATCTCATCTCAGTATCTGCCTGGCCTGTGGTTCTCATTATGAGGAGGGGGGGGGGTAGATCACTCACTGGATAAAATAGAAGAGAGCTTAGGATGGACAAGCCTTGTACTTGGTTATTTGAATGAAACTATGGTAGAGATGTAGAAAAGAAAATGCAGTTTTATATGACAAAATACTGTGTTTTTGGCAAGGAAAAAAATGTTGTAGCCTTTGCCTGGTGGTTCTCATTATGAGAAGGGGGGTAGAGAGAAAAGTGTAGCACTGGATAAAAGAGAGAGCTTTAAATGGACAAGCCCTTGTACTTGGTTATTTGGACAAAACTATGGTAGATTTGTGAGGAAGATGCAGTTTTATATGACAAAATGCTGCGTTTTTGGCAAGGAAAAAAATGTATTGGCCTTAGCCAGTGGATCTCATTATGAAGGGAGGGTGAGAGGCATTACTGGTTTTGTAAAAGAATATCCCACTATCCAACCCTTTATGATTTTATGCTATTTTTCCATCAAAATGTGTACTGAAGAGGCTCTCCTCCCTGTACTGAGTAAATGTAATGATCACACTACTTACAGCAGATTACCTCACAAATGGACAGGTTAAACCTATCGGATATACCTATTATCACTTTGTACATCCTGCAGTTACAAATTTGGTATCAGTTTCTGATATTATCTTACATTCAATACCGGAACAAGCTATGAAGGGGGATTTTTTCCTAATTTATTCATAGAGTTTAATCTGTAGTATGAAGAAGACAAGAAAAGCTTTTATGAAAGATTTCTACAGGATCAAATCATTACATTTGTGTCAGCGAGTTTAACAGGACATCCTTGTAACAAAAACTGGAGTTGCCTGTGGTTAGATGGGAACCAAATCATCGATCAATGTGTTCATTGACATCTAACAAACACAGATTAACCAAACAATACCCCACCAAAGTAACAGTTAACATGTTTCTCCTACTTTTCCATAAGGGCAGTGAGCTTGAAGTAACTAGCAAGGCTCTTTCTTTCTTATACATTTATCTTTTCAAAATACCCTCCAAATCCTCACTTCTAAATGTCTATCTTCGCTGAGACTTTCTGGTCAGGTTACTCATTAAAGATCAATTTTCTTAAGTCTCGTTAAGACATTAGAAAAGCTTTAAAACTGTTAATTATAAGAAGAAGTGGACCTTTTATGGTGTATTTACAACTGTTTAAAGCTTGGCAGTTTGCTCAATTACAACTACTTAAACTGACGTATTGACAAGTATTAAAGGCCAGTATGAACTGGACATCTAACTAGTGACTTCATATTTACCTGCCCAAACCCTTTAAGATATCTACCCCACCTGTGTGCTTAACAGTTCACCTGGACAGCTAGGACATGTCACCTGTGCAGGTAAGACATGCCGTCGGCCCAGGGCCTTACCTGAAGAGTCCTTGAACAGCTATAAGGAGACTGTAAGGTGCAAACACACTTCTCGCCTCCCCCCATATAACTCTTAATGACTTCCCAAAGTAACCTGCTGTAAACAAGTTTGAAAAGAACCGTCTGTAGTGATTGCAGCGAGATTGAGAGGCCATAAAACGTTGTTCTTTAATCAGAAACAGGTCCTGACTGGTCAAAAGTCATTTCTGTAACATGGCAGGGCTGGAAAGCCTTCGACCTGATATTGGCATGATGGACAAAGGAAAAAATAACCTTAGTGAGGACAACAAAAAAAGTGCCACAAGAGCCAGGTGGTCCTTATACATGCAGTACAGGTTTGATTGTGTAGTATCAATGGCCAGGTGGTCATTATGTAGTGGTGGTCACTAGTACAGGTTTGACTGTATATCAATGGCCAGGTGGTCCTTATGTAGTGGTGGTCACTTGTACAGGTTTGACAGTATGTCAATGGCCAGGTGGCCCTTATACAGAAGTGGTCACTAGTTTGACTGTATTCCTTCCCAAGCTGGTCACACGCAGACCAGCTGGGCTTTTGTTGGTTGCTATCACGGGAAACCTCACTTGTTTACAGGTGGGGGCAACAGGAAGAGCAGACGTGTACAGAACGCGCTTGTCAAGGCCGCGCTAAGTCAACTTGTTGGTTCCTGGATTTGTATTTTTGTCTGGATTCTTCTTCCCATTGATACAAGCATTGACAACCTGTCTATAGTGACCACCTGTCCACATAGACCAGATTTATCGGTCCCCTGAGTAGTCCTCTTGGGCAGTTTTTGACTGTATTTTCTTTCTTCCTTTTCTACAGAGAAACAAAGTGATACATTGCTATTGCCCAGTGTTGGCTACTGTACAATGTACAAAGCAGGTAGAAAAGCACTTAAGACAGACATGTATCTCCCAACCATCTCAGTTATCAGGTACCACAAACAGCCAAAAGTAGGGAGCTAAAACTTCCCAATCATCGTTATCAGCGGTAAATATTAATTATAACGAGCTACCAGTGGATGGGGAAAGGAGCATGTAGCTATATTTTCTGCTGGTGAATCATTTTACCAACGAGGACTGAGACACGTTGGGTGTTTGTCAAAACTTTTGTGTAAACACAAGGTAATTTCCTGTCTTGTGCCTTTCCCCAGATTGTTCACCAAGCCGAAGGTCCAGCAAAAGTGATTATGGTTAGGGTATAAACCAAACGTGGCTCAATCTACCCCCAGACGGACCATAATTGTAGAAGACATTTTTCTTGATTTTCAGCGCGTGCAAAAACACTACAGTTTCAACTGTTCAAAAAGACACAGAGTGAATTGAAGCAAACACCTGTCAGATACGGACATGAATCGCTAATCCTTCAATAAACCATATCAAATTACAATGGTACTTTTGATATCAAGTTACAGTGGTACTTCTGATATCAAGTTACAGCGGCACTTTTCATATGAAATTAAAATGGTATCTTGATATCAAATTTCAATAATACTTTTGGCTGAGTCGAAAGTTGACCAAGACACGCATAATCTTCACCTCTCTAAGAAATACTTTTTAAGAAAGCACTCGTATCCACAGTTGCACTGATAAACACACAACAGTGGTACACCGTGCAAGACATACATGCCAGAGCTGCCAGTAACAACCAGTATGAACCAGTATATCCTCGTTATCTCTTGTGTCTTGACCAAAGGTTAATGAATTTGCAGACCTTAAAAACAATTGCAAGATAAATGTCGCGCTTGCGCAAACTCCCCTTATCGAAGAGATGTCCAAACCACACCCGGTTACTAAGCTGCTTTTTAGTGCCTGGCCGTACGATATCGCGATGTGTAAGGAATTCTCAAGAGTCCTTCACGGCCAGAAGGGCTCCTTCGGGACTCAATGGCTTGCACAGGGGCATTTTAAGTGCCAAATACTTAAGATTTCACATGCCTTGTGCTTTGAAATATTATATGATGGAAACACAAGATAAAAGGCATTTATCTAGAACAATCCATACATTTTACACAAATGCAAAATCTTGCAATCATCTTATTTTTTGTTAAAGTTGTTATGATAATGATGTAAAAAATTTGGCTTGACATTGCCCTCATGACTTCCCTTCCAACAGCTTACAGAAAGTCACGAAAAAAACTGAGATAAAAACAATCTCAAAGATTACTTCTATCGGATGGGATCGAACCCCTTTAAAACAAGAAGACAGTTCCCACGCTATAAATAGAGCCATGCGACTCTTGGGTAAGACATTTGGGGTCGAGATAAGATATGAAGAGTAACAAGTGGGTTAATGGAAATAAATATATAAAGAACTGTTCATTTGTCTTCTTAGGAACTGTCTCAAGCATTGCCGATTAAGAAACAAGTCTTTTGTCAGCTTCCTCCTCCCTTTTCTTAAGAGCTAGACTTTCTTATCATGACATTCTTAAGTTGCTGATAAGAAAATGAGGTTGGTGTGGCCAGATAGAAGTGCCCTACTTGTGTTCGTGCCAAGATTGGCACAAACAGAAAGTGACAAAACACTGCCTAAAGTTTTGTGAAATCCCTGGTCGAGTCTACAACATTGAGATAGCTACCTCGACACTGGTGCAAACATTGTAGGAAGTTAACTTTTGCCCACACTACCCCCTTCTCTCTCTCCCAGCCGGTCAAAAGCACACGCAGCTCTGTGCAGACGTCACAAATGTTTGCGGAGATTTGTCCGCTGGCTGGGGGGACGTTCTTCTGTTTACATCAAACAACGGAGTCTTGTTTGATGAGCGACTCGGTCACTGCTTCCCATACTGTACGTACGGGGGTAAGGCTGCTGACTTTGTACAGCTTTGGGCCAGGCCAAGTGAGGAGTTGTCTACTGTCCTACTCTCCAAGCAGAGGTTGTAGGGAATGATCGTTACCTTTTTATATATGGCCGTTTTTTTTGGTCCTGATCCCCACCAACCTCTGCCGCAAGTCGCAGCCACAGAGGACACGGGGAGGAGTAGTTCTTTGAAAAACGTGTCAAAGTCCCTCCCCGTGCCCCTATTTCCCGCAATCTGTGAACTGGTAGCGGTAATCCTTTTACGATGCCGACTTTCTGCAGATCCCGTCGGTGGCCGCGGAGCTTCCCTGGCTAATGGATACTGCCTGGCCAATTGGATACTGTCTTTTTGCCACCGAAAGGGATCTGCTTGGAGATTATACTCTCCAAGCAAAGCAAACCAAGCAGAGGTTGGTGGGGAAGATTGTGATCTTTCTCAGATATGATATATAGTATGAAAATAGTGATCCAGCAAATACAATTTATGTTTCGAGAGGTGAGAGACATTGCTGGTTGTGTAAAAGAAAATTCCAATATCGTATGTTATACCAACCTGGTGAAATTATATTCCTGTAGTAATACTAGTAGGCTCTTAGAATAGACTTGATTGTATTGATCACGATTGTTATTGTTGCTATCCATTGTACCATGTACAACTGTCGAGCAATAAAGTTCATTCACTCATATTCACATCATAAAAGGTTGTTCTAAGAAAAGTGATAAGGTGTTCAGGGTGGGCCTTACTGTTGTTAAGTACAAGTTTCTTCTGTCCAGAGCCTCTTGTTAGCAGAGAAACAGTGTTTACGCTCTTTTCAAGGTCAGACCTCTTGTTCAAGGTCGAGTCCGTTAAGGAGCCCGGGGTGGCCCGGTCATGTGGTTTCAGGAAATTGCTTTAAGGTAAGCGATCGTTTTCCCAGCCGGGAAGGTCGTGTGGTCTCAAGGTCACCGGAGATCTGTAAGACATGATCTATGGTGTGATCCAGGGATCAAGGATCAGTGTAATACTTATAGGAGGGCCTGTATGCCCTTTTTGGCGCAAGGCGTAACAGGATTGGACAAGTGTTCAAAAATCCACTTGCTTTATCAAGCAAGCACATGGTCATTTCTACTTGCCCATACCAACTTTTCCCTTGCCCAATGCAAAGTATAAATACCACAAGGACATTTTTGTCAGTAAAATAAATATGCTTGACCAGTATTTTCCAAAGTAAGGAGGTTTGAGACTTGCAAATGAGACGTAATCAGGCCTTTTTAGTCTTTGCAATCCATAGGAAGCCTCCAAAATTAACGTAATTCGTGATCAGTACATTAGCCATAATGTGTGTGTTTGTTCGCAATCAGCTCTGAGAATTTAACGTTTTTCGTAATCAGCGGCGAAAATTTCAGTACCCCCCCATGCAGACCCTCTTATAGGACCACTGCCTGTGTGTGTGTGTGGTGGGTACATGTAGGATCAAGGATTGTGTGTATGGGGTAGGATCTGGGATTAACTCCCCAAAACGTTGGTTTTGTGGATTATCGGCTGGTCGGGATTGTTTTGATGGGGATTTTCTAAGCAACACAGACGTGAGAAACGCAGAGCTTGCTTGTAAGAGAGGTCACTTTTTCTTTATGCAAGAAATCAACTGTTTTCCTAGCCTCCATAGCATGCCAAAACTGGGGGTTTTGGGGGTCTTCAGGGTCTTTGGAATCTTTTATATGCTACTTTCTGATTGCATACAGACAACATAGCCGGCCTGGTTGGATTACCCCCGTTTTTTTGAAAATCAGAAAACAGCCGAAGACCACCAAACCCCCAGTTCTATAAGCCTGCTGCGGAGGCTACTGTTTTCCGACGAGTACCTACCTGCCTTAGGGATCAAATAATCAAGAAAGTAGCTGGAAGCTTCTTAAAGTTGTAAGAAAACCTCCCAATTAAACCTTTAAGACTCCATCCTGTAATAACAGACTTACTTTAAGCCTTTAAAGCTTTGTATAAGCTCGATAGAAGTGACCGGGAATTTACTTGAGAGCACAATGCACATCAGCACAGCTGTACCTAACGCACACACACGAGCCGAACTCATATAAACATAGCCTCCATAGCATGCCAAAAACTTGGGGTTTTGGGGGTCTTCAGGGTCTTTGGAATCTTTTATATGCTACTTTCTGATTGCAAAAATATAGACAACATAGCCGGCCTGGGCTAATCAGAAAACAGCCGAAGACCACCAAACCCACAGTTCTATAAGCCTACTACAGAGGCTATATAAACAGACATCTGTTGCTAAGAAAAGGCCCAGAGACAAGCTGAGGAGCTCCCAACACGTTGCCATGCCAACCAAGATTTCTTTCCCTGGGTCTCCCTTTTGCTATGGCCTAGGAAAAGAAATGTTGTGTTTACTGTTTCAGTCCTGAAAAAAATTAGGTTTGGTAGGTAGGGATTATCTTTTTTTTCTTTTTATATTTTATTAGACTATGGCAATCTCTAGTAATTGAACTTATACAATACAATTTAACAAAGTAAAACTTGCATGAGAACACATGAGTATTTTCAGTGTGAGTGTTGGAAAACTGATTGTATAATGTATCATCACTCAGGTGTCAGATCATGGAGCTTGAAAAGGTTGATCAGTTCAAAGAATTCATGTCCCTTTTGGGGTCCGCACACACACAAAAAAGTCTAGGGTCAGCAGTTTTTTCTAGGGTCAGTTAGGGAACAGGAAACACAACATTTTTTTTCCATGGCCTAAGCCCATTGTGGAATGCGGCTTTGGGATCAGATGGTGGGGATGTCTCATTGTGTGTGAGGTGTTTTCGGTGTATTTGCGACAACCCGCGTGACGCAAGGTTTATTCAGGTGTACCGAGAGGAAAGGGGATAGCCTCTGTCCTGATACTACAGGGCTGGAAACACCACCTGCTCATGCAGGTGAGCATAGGTAACACGTATACACCTGTACCTTACCTGTACTTGTGTATGGTACAACCAAGCTGTGATGCTAGGAGTAGATAGCAGAAATCTCATATTGCATCGAATCTGATACAGAGGGATCCTGTAACAATTACATATTACTATTAGTCTAGATAAGATTACAAGATTGGAACTTAGACTATTAGGAACATCTTTGACAGGTTTTTACCACTACCCACAAAAAAAAACGGCCATATATAAAAAGCTAACGATCTTTCCCCCACAACCTCTGCTTGGAGAGGGAGAGTAGTTTCGAGCCCTGTGAGTAAACCTTAGCAGGCCACGACAAGCCGAAGCCGCCACAAGACCCTTGTTCCTAAACACGCCGAACAATAGAAGAGGCCGAACCACCAAATAAAGCAGGGATGTACAGTCGACGCAAGTCAATATTATGTCAAACAACATCAAGAGAAAAGCTATTACTGAATCTGGTGCAAAACGATCTGTTCTATACCTCTTGACAGGAAGTGTTTTTTGTTTCAGAGTTCGAAGTTGAAGAAGCATGATAGTCTGTTTTTCTGGATTTGAATGAGATGTGCTTTTGTGAGTTAAATGTTGTGAAGTAGAGAAAGGACTAGACTAAGTTTACAGGTGTCTCAGTGGTGTTAATAGTTCACAACAAGTTACGCCTACTTTTTAAGATACCCCTTGTTGTTGTAAACCCAGTTGTAAAATAGAATAACCCACATCTTCAGTTTACAATCTCTAATTGGAGGTTAGGATCGCTTTGGACGTTTTTCAACTTTCGGGGCATTTTGTCAGCCTTTCTCTGGTTATACTGGCCAGTATAAAATGTCCAAAAACGTCCAAAACATACCTAAATTCTGGTTGAAGAGTACTGTAACTGTTAATAGGGCATGCCAACATTATACTACCCATATAACCCTCAAGCTAACAAGTGACTATCATAACCAACATAGCTATAGCCTGGTATCCAGCCTTGTTAGCTTTAGTCCGCTCCCCAAGATCCGCTCCCCGCATCTTGGGGAGCGGACTAAAGCTAACAAGGCTGGATACCAGGCTAACATAGCTATGCACACTCCCAGAACTTCAAGACATTGAGTACCGGACGACACAGCTTCTAGCCTCCATAGCAGGCTTATAGAACTGATATGGTGGTTTGGTGGTCTTAGGCTGTTTTCTGATTAGCCCAAACGGGGGTAATTCAACCAGGCCGGCTATGCTGTCTATATCATGCAATCAGAAAATAGCACATAAAAGCTCCCAAAGACCCTGAAGACCCCCCCAACCCCCCCAGTTCTTGGCATGCTATAGAGGCTAACAGCATCCTTGTAGTGCCACCTCCCCATGTTTTGCCCACATGTACCTGCAATACTATACACCAAGCAAAACACGGACCTCCCAGGTGACAATACCTGTCCTCGATTCTCCCTTTGTCTCTTGTTTGCTTGGTTTAGACCGACTTAGTGTTCAGATTCCTCATAAATCAAATGTTTCAAACTCATGACAACTTGTACAAAGGTGTATGATTCTAACAGTGGGTAAAACACTTAAAATGCAGACTCAAGCGTAATTTAAAACCAGTCAGCTCATCAAATGACTTAGTGTTTAGATTCGGACCGACTTTATGACCCCTAGGCAAAGATAATACAATTATAACAGTGGGTAAAACATTTAAAATAGCATAAGACTCAAGCATAATTAAAATCAGTCAGCTCATCAAATGACCCTAAATTTCTTTAAAGGAAAATTTCTTCATGTATTTGATAGATTTTGATTTGAAGGTGCCTTGTGGGTTTCCTAGTTTGTAAATTTTCTTGGTGAGCTTCTTGGCTCAATGGTGAAGGCAGTCGTAGAAATAAAAACCCTTGTTTCAGGGACTCAGACCTTGCCACCAATTACTCCAGAAACCTTCACTGGCAAATTTCTTTCAGTTTGAGATAGATTTTGAAGGTTTCTTATTTCGTAACTTTTCTTGGTGAGCTTCTTAGCTCATTAGTAAAGGCAGTCTTAGCACAAACTTCTTCTAGGGACTGAGACCTTGGAAGAACCATAGGTGCTCCTCAGATGTCATCGGAGCCGTCAGTCCAAAAGGTGACACAACTTGATACCTGGTCATTACCTGTAGGTTCCAGACTTCAGGGGCTACAATTACCTGCCTCACCTGTCCCTATTATCACCTGTAATTCCACCTGTTGACAGGTGGATAGTACTTAATGATAGGGGACCGACCATTACTGATCACGGGGCAGGCTGGAAGCACAGTACTATCCACTCCTCCACTCTGTTGACTAGTGGACTTTCCCCATACTTGGAGGAAGCATTTTGTTTCCAGTTCTTAGAAATGTTCCGCCCAACATCTTAAGTGTCTGCAGACCTTCCCCCAGCCTCCTTTAAGGATCATCCCCATTATAAGACGTAAATGACCATGTCTGAGACTATTTAGGGCAGAAGTAACCAGCTCGAGCCCCAAGCAAACATGTCAGACACACAGACATCCGCACAGATAAAGTAAAGAAGCATTAGGCATAGCCACTATTGACGTGTATTGAAGTGTGGTGCTTTTTCATATAGCAATTAGCACAATGCAGCTTTCAGGTCACCCCGACTCTTTTTGATAAGTTTGCTGGGTCCTCTAATAAGACTATTTATCCATAGTGTTTTAGGAACATAATATAACTTTTTATGGCCTCTACTTAAGGTAATGGACTAATTGCTAAGTACAGTACCGTATCAGAGATATGAGGGGTTGGCTTGGTAGGGCAACAGGGCTGGAAATACTGGGTGCATGTGCACCTTAGTGCACCCAAATTTGGAGCTGTGCACCCAATTTTTTTCTGTGGACGCACCAGTGCACCCAAATATTTTTGTAGGAATGTTTGACATATGAAAGGTATAATAGTATACTGGATATTCTAGGTCTCTGAGTATTAGAAAAATAATAAAATCTTTGTTGTAGTTCTTGTTTAGATTTAGCTCTCATTTTAGATTGAAGCTCAGAAGAGGAGCAGTAAGACCTGCAATTAGGTTTTGTTTCATATAGTGTATTTTTGTGCACCCAATTTTTTAGGGTTCACCAGTGCACCTATTCCCAAAAATGAATTTCGAGCCCTGGGCATGCAGTGACTGTGTATACGAAATGTACCTCGATACAACTTACACATACTTAACCATGTTAGCGCCTTGAAACGTTACTTCAGAAATAGCCTTAGTAAACACATTAAGGGAGGGTTAGGATGGTCCTGGGTGGTATTTTTAGTGGTTACGGGTCTTCCCAGGGTCAGGCCTTTCATACTGTTGGCTGGGCAGGCCATATGTTGGTCATAGGGGGTGTCTGTAGTCAGTCATCTTCAAGCTAGCCTGGGTGCCAGACTGTTGCCACTCAGGCAGTATACAGGCTAGCTTCTAGGCTCGAAAACTTGTGGGCACTGGCCCTGCCATTTGCGGCTATCACTATGGCTGACATGTGACCTCCCGGCAGTTAACAGTTGACCCTTAGTGACCCCTGTCTGACCTGTGTCTCCCACAGCCCCAGAGCGGCCAGCCAAAACGCTTCAAACGCTGGAATCTCTTTGAACTTACTGAAATTCAGACTTCAAAGTTCAGATCTGGACTTGTCTTTCTTCTCCAAGCAGATGTTTGGGGTTTCAGGTTGTAAACGTACAGCTTTTAGCTGACTATTAAACTCAAAACAAAAGAGCTTTAATATATTCAATCCTGATTTTTTAAAGTTCTTTCTTTTTCTTAATTTTCAAAATAGCAAAAGAAAATCATGGCACGACAAACAAAATTAGTGATGCACATGCATAACAACAAAACTGATACATAAAACCTAGAGACATTAAAGTAAGAACCAAAGTCAATCCTGATGTATCCATAAACTTTTCTTGATAAGTCTTGATGAGTCAGCTGTCTTGTCCTTCACAGTTGGCGGTTGAACCCCTACCAGTCTTCACCTGTCTAATCCAGACCTCCTCTCTCTGTGTCCTGTGAGGAGGAATTCTAGGGAGAATTCTTTGTAAGAAAGACATAAAACGGTCTGACATTTCTTCATCCAATGATGAGTTGCTTTCCTCTCCAAGGAGTTGAGAAACACTTGGAGTCTTCACACCTAATTTCTGGCATGACCAACCGTTTTCTAAGAAGTATCACTATTTGCACCATTTGTAAGAAAGATATAAAATGGTCTGACATTTCTTTATCCAATGATGAGTTGCTTTCCTCTCCAAGGAGTTGGAAAACACTAAGGAGCCTTCACACCTTATTTCTGGCATGACCAACCGTTTACCAAGAAGAAGAACAAGTAGCATTTTTTGCAACATTGCAAACACTCAGACTCAAGACACAAGTAGAGCGCAAGCAGTCATTTATACAAAAGCTAGTATGTAAATGTAATAATTTGTTTTATATATTTATAAACTTATAATTACCTTCGCCAAGAAGGTTATGTTTTCAGTAGCGTTTGTCTGTGTGTGTGTATGTATGTATGTGGGTTTGTGGTTTAGCAAGATAACTCGAGAAGCGGTAGATGGATTGGAATGAAACTTGGTAGGTGGGTAGGACTTCATGAGACCTAGAAATGATTAGATTTTGGGGCCCCTGGCGGCTTTCCTAGGTACTGCAGCTGAACTTCCGGTTTTGATATCTCATGTTCTGGACATGCTAGGGTCACGAAGTTTGGTTTGTAGATAGCTCTTGGGGTAGGGAAGAAGTGACATGAGTTTGGGCCCCCTAGCGCCTTGTTCTGGAACTGCAGAAGCATTTGTTGAAAAAAATGTGAAGGACGATAACTCAAGAACCGGTTGACGTATTGTCGTGATTTTTGGTATGTAGGTAGTTGAAGTGATGATTGACATAATCAGATGGCAATTATGCAAATCAGGAGCTAATTTGCATAATTAATGAGGAAATCCTATAAATCTGATTTGTTCGATAATAGAACTATGAAACAGTTGTGACATCTACTTGAGAACGAGAAAAACATCTGAGGATATAGATTATGTAAATGAGGACCTAATTTGCATAATTAATGGCAAATTCTTATAATTCCATAGTTGTAATTGCTGCACCCCGAATTTCATACTTGCCACATTTGAAAGTTAAGTGAAGGTGAACATCAATAAACATAATTTATTCAAATCATGACCTCATTTGCATAATTTATGAGGAAGTGCTATAACAGCCTTTTTGTTATGATAAGGCTGTCATTGGATGGAGAATATGATCAACTGATATAACCCATGCAAATGAGGCTCTTATTTACAAAATCAATGATTAAAATTGTAGAATTCGTCACCCGCAAGGGTTAACATCTTTTGGCGAAGGTATGAGATCGTGGAACTCTTGTTGCTTTTTGAAAGGGTGAGCCCTTGCTTGATATCAAAGGGAAACATCTGTAAAGTAGCTCAGGACAACTCCCAGTCATTTGTGCAAAGGCTATTATGCAAATGTTAATACATATAACTCAAAGTATAGATTTATAAACTTTCTATTGGTGTTAAAAAAGGTAATCTCTTGCTTGATATTTTAAAGGAAAACATCTGTACAGTAGCTTACCAGAACCCTAAGCTGTCACACATGGTAGAAATGGTTTCTAATTGGTACCAGGAAGCTGGTTATGATTTGTGTTGGTCAGTAATACCTGACACAGAAATATGACCGTGGGAGAATAAGTCTTGGGGATGCCGATAGACCCCAAACTTATTACTTCTCTTTCCAACTGGTTTTCCCTCTCCGTATTTGCTAATCAATAAAACCAATCTGTCAACCTCAATGGACAAAATTGACAAAAATCTTGGGTAAAAATATAAAAACATCCAAAAGACCACCACCAACCACTCTCAACCCCATAATTTGCCTTTCAATATTACAAAATTTGTTCCCAGATACCCGTAGATTCCAAGCACTTTTCCCCCAGGTTCGATCATGAACTTGGGTTGACCAAAAAAAAAATTGACCTGGCTAGAGCCCTGTGTTAATCTCGCCTGATCAGGAGTTCATCAGTGTTGAACATCCCCATATCCAACTTGTGACACCTGTAAACCATTTTACATGTGCCAACAGTAGCCTCCCCCGGGGAGGAGATGGCTTGACCCAGGTCACCACCCTGGGAAAGAGATCCTGCCCTTTTGCCCTCTATCTGGCCAACAGCTGAATGTCTTTTACTGGAGGATTCTTCCTCCCTCCCAACATCTTATTAATTCTTCTTAGCCACACCTGTCAATTTCTTATCCTCCAAGATCTTTTCTGTTGTCATTTTCTGGCAAGAATGCTAGCAATCTTTCATGCTCACTCACTCACTCACTCACTCACTCACTCACTCACTCACTCACTCACTCACTCACTCACTCACTCACTCACTCACTCACTCACTCACTCACTCTTTCATAGAAGAAGAGTAACTTCTGAAATTCTGGATCCATATATCCTTCCTGTTTTTCTTAATCTTTTGTTATCTTTTTTCTTACTAATCTTAGCCATACCTCTCAATCTTGTCTTATCTTCCAAGATCTATTCCCTTACTAATCATTGGCTAAAGAATGTCAAAAATCCTTCATGGAAGAAGAGTAACTCATGAAATTCTTTATCTTTATCCTTCCTGTTTTTCTGTGTTTTTCCCTCATACCTTTTCTTCTGTTTGTTGTGAATTTCAATTTTTCTCCAGGAAAAAGAGAGAAAAGGGAGCATGTCACGAATGTGCAGTTATTTCAAAGATGTCTGTCCTTCATTCAGACCCACCAGCCAGGTGTTGCATTGCAAATACTGGTGGTGGAAAATTATGCCTATTTGATTGTCGTTTGTACACTGTGTCCATATGGGCTCACTGTAAACACAAGATTACTGCCATAATCCACCTGCCCATTAAGACCACTGGTCAATCCTCCATGGGGGTGTGCATGCCCTTTTTCGTAAGGCGTAATCAAGCCTTTTTAGTCTTTAATCCGTAGGCAGCCTCCCCCAAATCAACGTAATTCGTAATGGTACATTACCCGCAAAGTGTAAAGTCGTAATCAGCTCTGAGACTTTAACGTGATTCGTAATCGGCGGTGAAAATTTTGCGTCATCCGTAATCAGTACCCCCCCATGCAGGCCCTCATAGACCAATAGGCACGTCCTGCATTCCATACAAGCCTGGGAAGAGTTGACCAGGAAAGGCAGGAATTTTTATGGAATTTTTCTTAAACTTAAGTTAAAAGGCATCCAATGCAATTTCAGGGGGCAAAACTGGAAATATTGTGAATAAGGCTATCTGTATGATATTGACATATTTGAATCAGTATTTCATGCTTCAGGCTTTTAAACCTGCATAAACAAGCCCCAAGATGAGTCCTCTATTTTCTGGGTGGTACCCTAAAAATCAATCCAGGTCCTTCCAATAACCGTTTTTCGTCAGAAATTGGGGAACATTTTTGCTCCATGAATGTTGACATTGGGACACTGTTATATGAACTTGGTACTAACATTATGTAGATAAGTGACTAGAATGTGGACTTTGAAAAATCTGGTTTCCAAGCCCTAAAAACTGCACTGGATGCCTTTAAAAGAAAGGGAGAAACTGTGCAAAAAGAGGGTATATATTTTTACCTTTCAAAGCTGACACCTTTGCTACCTGTGTAAGTGGTATATGTGCTGACACAGGTCATATAAACAAACGATAACAAGGCACCCGAAATGTTTGTCCAGGACAATATGCCACCCACAGACTTGTTGACACAACGATCACCTTTTCCCCCTTTGAGTCTCCCAATCCTGGCAGTTTTGCTTCTCCCTTTCTCGCCCTTACTTTCCCGCGACTTTTAAACAAGTGAGAGGAACAACAAATAGTGACCATGACCCTCCCTTCTCGTGGACCCTAGCCTGGATGCCAGACCCAAAGCACACTGGACACAAAATATCTCAGTGTGAGATATTTTGTGTCCAGTGTGCTTTGGGTCTGGCATCCAGGCTACGTGGACCCAAGACTTTCCAAACAAATCTTGTATCTGTTTCTACCATGTTACCATTGCAGCAATGAACATTGCATAACTGGCCATCATGTGAAAGCCTTGCTAAATTATTTCCTTCGTTATCATCAGATTTCTCAGTAAAATTTAGGAAGTGGACATTTCATTTCATTATTTTATTTTATTTCATTTTATTTCATTTTATTTTATTGGTATTGTTACAACTTACAATACTATACATAGTAGTACACAGGCAGCTAGTACAGTACTACTGGTGCCGTGGCCCACACATAGAATACTACTGAACATATAACAAGACATATATTGCAAGCATTTACATGAAAACAAAAAGCTGTGAGGAAAACTTGCTTCTGACTACTGTACTAGACTAGTATGTTATGTTCACTCCCTGATACTGTGTGAATCAAGGTACAGACTGTCCCCCCAGGCTGCATTTTCCAGTTCACCAAACTCTTTCAGTCCCAGAGCCAACAAATCAAATCAGTCCAACCTCAGCGGCAGTGTTGAATGAAAAGTGGGAATACCTGTAATATCTCGCCACAGGGGAGCCACTAGACACTGTCAACACTTTCTCACTTTAAACCAAGTTCAAGCAATGCTATACAAACAAGTGTGTCAATCTTTTTCGTGCCTCAAACAAGCCCCGAATTGTTGTTTTTTTAACACCATTTCGTACAGAAAGTACAATACAAAGTCTTGAATAGAAAGTGGGTTTACCTGTACAGGTAACCACAGGTAAGCCACAGGTAGAGCCTCCATTGTCTCTGCTCGCGCCGCGATCGCGTGCGCTCGGCTGGAGCGAGACAACGAGAGCGTAGAGCGCTAATCGGACTTCCGGCACGCGCCCCGGGTGACTTGCCCGAGAGCGCGGTGGCACGGAGGGTCACCAAATCACAGGCTGCAAAAATCCCTGCATGATTGAGCAGTAAAGTGGCAACCCAGGTGGCCACAGGGCTCTAGTTAGTCTTTCTGTGGTGCAGATCCACTTATACATTGTAGTACTAGTAGTGTACAACATAAATTGCTGGGACAATTCATTCTTTGCTGCCCTCAAAAACCTCAGATACCAAAGCCAGCATTTGTGAATAATGGGGCCTTTAGTTAGTCTTTCTGTGGTGTATATCCACATAACTGTACACATTCGCAATCTATAGCAGGATGCGACATGTATTCCTGGGACAATATATTCTTCACTGCTCTTCAGTCTTTACTGTTATTTAAGAAGTCAAGGCCAATGTTTGTGAAAGTGGAATTTTACAATAATGCCTGGGGCCTTGAGTTAGTCTTGAGTTAGTTGCTAAGATGACATAGAGCCTTAGAAGTTTGAGGAGTGTTATTGTCTGAGCAGGTGAGAACCTCACATCCGTCAGGTGTTTGTACCTGCGACAGGTGTGTCTATGGTCCAGTGGAAAAAAAAGGCCCGTCCCAAGGTCTTATCTTCCAAGGGCATCTAATTTTAACCTCAGCACAAGTCCTTGTGAAATTGCAAGAGTCTTCATCTGCAATTTTACTTTTCAGACAACTTTCTACTAACAACTTCCATACTTTGATATGAATTGGTCTCTCCTGTAGAGAGCTTGTCCTATATGCTAATATAGGCATCCTTCCTATATTACTATTAGTTTACAGAACTTTGAAAAGAAATTTACAACTCCTGAGTCAAGTGAGGAAATAGGTGTAAAGTATCTTTCCCAAGGGCATGACATTGGGACCTGCCAGGGATTCGAACCCCAAACCTTTAGATCCTAAATCTACAACCCTGACCACAAGACTACCTTGACCCGATAGCTAGTCGGTATAGACTAAAGAGTCCTCACCAAATGCGGGTTCTGGCAGGATTATTTTCCCAAGCTTCATAGACAGTTGGCCACCAAAGGAGCACTTGATCTGTGACCTGCGAGGTCGCGGAGGTCGGGGGTCAGGGGTGGCCCATCCATCACGACCTGACACGACCTTACAGCGGTCATTACGCCAACAATACCTCGTCTCTTCAAGTCTCTTCAAACCCCGAAAACTCGCCTCAGAGGAAGGAGATAAGGAAACAATGGGAGCAAATTGGCCCATCTCGCAGAAGAAAGGAGGCTTTTAAGGAGCACAAAGGTGGCAGCGCGCGGGTCGTTAGGACACATCTGGATGTGTTACGACGCTTTGTGTCCGGCCAGGGTTGGATGACTTTAATGCCGTTGTAGGGACAGGTCTTGTCAGCCTTTGTGTGGTGTGAAAAAGACGTCTGTGGGGCTATTGTGCCCACTTAATTGGCTGATGTGAGGTCTTTATTGGAGCTTGTTTTCTTACTGAATAAAGCGGAAAAACGCTGTTTCAACACCTGTGATCAACCCTCAATTTTACCCTGCAATTTAGTAGAGCCGCCCTGGCCAAGATTTTATGCCATATTTCAACTCCTTCACTTACCAGCCCTCTATAGTAATAGTACAGCATGTGGGAGTCATTAATAGTTGAGAAGTGGCCCTCCTTACTGCATATGTCAGGCATCACAGAAGCCGAGGCTTAACCTGATCCAACCGCAGACAATTCAGTGCCTGTCAAGCAGAGAGAAGATAATATTTGGACAGGAGTCACGGCATGGGGTAAACTTGACTGACGGTCCCGGGTCTACGTCCCCTCTTCCATTAGATGCAGAAAGAGGTTTCGCCCGAGGTCCGGCGGTCACACGTGTTATGAGAAGTGCGAGTGTCTCTTGAGCGTCAGAGCTATAAGGTCAACACATTAGCGGCAAATGAGGTTGGCCCCGGCGGCCCCACCGCCCCATAGTGAGCATTGCTGGCATGCGGGGTAGTTACAATTCTCAGACTACGCAAACGCAAAAAGGAAGGTTTTCAGAAAAGTCAATGGAAGGAAGATTTATATTCTAGATACTCAAAGGATCTGCACTGGTACAAAGTATTAGGCCTTGTCCTTTCTTTGGTGGAGGTTTGAAGACAATTTTAATCGTCTTGGAAAAATAAGATTTACGTATTAGATACTTTATGGATCTTGAGCCATATTTCTTGATGAACATAAGCCTAGAAGAAAGGAGATCAGTTGAGGAGCTGTTCTTGAAATGAAAACAATACTTGAAGAAAAAAAAGAAAATCAAACAGGTGGTTGTGATAACATGATAATATCTAAAATTCTATAACCACCTGTCTTAAGTTTTTCTTTAGTTCTTGCCATCTTGCACCTAGTATATGAATTCTTTAGAAATAGCCCGTAGTGCCTTATACACGGCAGAGGCACAGTCTGTATCTGTATCTGTATAGCCGGTATAACCACCTTTCGGTGTAACACACCAGCTTCGCAGGCACGCGGCGCGGCGGCAGCTGGCTATATTACACCGATCGACTTGTTACACCTAACCCTTGAACTTCTAGCTCTAGACTTTGTTTAAAGCTATCTATTGACAATGCCCCTACTGTACTTGGTGACAGTGAGTTCCACTCTGCGATAGTTCTAGGAAAGAATGAATTCTTGAACACCTCAATCCTTGGTTGATAACTCTGGTACTTGAAGGCATGGCTATTTCTTGTTCTCTTCTGGGCTGGTATTAGGTACTTAGTAGTTGGGACATCCACCAGTTTATTAGTCATTTTGTACATCATGCATAGTCTGGACATAGTCTGTGCTAGTAAGTCTGTGCTCTAGCATCAAGTGCAGCTGACTCAGTTGTCAGGAAGAATCAGGGGGGAGCCTCACTTCTAAGGTCTGATCTCAGCAGAGCAGAGACACAAAAATTCTGCACACTTGGCTGGACAACATTTGTGTAAGACAGGTGTCATTCTACTATTTCTAGTCATGTAATAAAAAAAATTGACAGTAAAGAAAAAAAATCATCAAAAGATCAATTTGAAAAGAGTTTTTGTTTTAGGGATGGTAGTCTAAAAAATGAAGAAGAAAAAGTGACAAGAACCCCCGGGTATAGCTCGTTTTGCTTTGATGATGGGATTTTAATTATGGTAATAGCTTATGAATGTCAATTTCCACTTTTGCCTTGACTCTGGAACCAAAACGATCTGTTGAAGGAGTTCTTAAAGCTTTATTTATGAGGATTTTGAGTCTCTGTCCTGTAGAAGGAAGCTGATGAGCACCACCTGGGACGTCTTAAAGACATCAGACAGGTAGATAAATGTCTCAAGACCAGCAGTACCGTAATTCAAGTTGGCAGGCAGGGCCGAACACTTGAGGAATGTTACAAGGTCGGGGCTGAAGCCACTTGAGTAGATGTTTATTTTCCGAAGCTGAATTTTATTACTTTGGGCTCTTCAGTCAGTGAAACTCAAGTTAGAGGGTTAGAGAGCAAGACAGCAATAGATAGAATGGAATCCTGAGGAATTGACATCTGATCATTCTAAAATTAAGGCAAACTTACAAGACTTAGTGATTACAGTCTTCTATGACCCACACACCCTTCTTGCTCGCGTAGGTCTGTTTGCAAAATATATGAAAATGTTCAACCCATAATCGCAGGTTCTCGGTAGTGAAAAAGTTTTGTTTCACTGTAAGAAAGCAAAACGGTTGTTCTCTTCATTTTTCTCTTGCTGCCTTCGATTCTTTTCTTCCAAGGCAGCTGTGCCTTTTAGCTTTCTCAGCCCCATATGTCACACACACAGAGCCACCCTGAAATATTGCCTCCCTCTCTCCTAACATAGGATTACGCAGGCCACACACGCGTCTAAACACCAACAAACATATATAACATCGGACAGTCCCCATACAGCACATACATCGGTTTGTATGTATCAAGCCTTGCCCCAGAAACTCTGACAATGCAGTCACAGTCTGGCATTGTAAGAGTGGTCCTTGCAAAGAGGTTTACAGAAATAAGGCCTGTGTTCTTACTAAGTATACTGTAGTTATAGTTCATACAGCACAGTCCTTCTGTCCCAGATACTGGCTTTAGACTTTCTGTATCCGTTTGTATGAATCAAACTTTGCCCCAGAAACTCTGACAATGCAGACACAGTCCTGCTTTGTAAGAGTCGTCCTTGGAAAGAGGTGGACAGAAGTATATAGCCTGTGTTCTTATTGTTTCTTAGTGACTGGTTTGTCCTAAATAGTCCATGACCAATTGTAGTAAGCTTGTTCAAAGGAACACAGTAACTTTTGTGGTCCTGCCTGGCCTTGAATTGACATTGAGTTTCTGAAATGAGTGAATGGATGAATGAATGAATAAATGAAGGAAAAGATGGAAGGATGAATGAATCCTGCACTGTTCTACTTTGACATTGTCATTGACAGTTTATTTTTTCACACAGTTATCAGTGTATTGTCCTGTGTGTCTATGTTCACCACAAAGTTGAAGCTACGTCCTTATCCTAGTTTCTTGACAGTCGGCATGAAAAATCAACATTTTCAGCAAGCACAGCTGTGTCTACAAGTACAACTGTACAATTTTAGGGAAACACAGAGAGAAACCTGGCTTTTTTTGTGGAAATACTGACAGTCTACGTTATAAATAGTCAGAAGGAACCCCGGCCTTCCATCTCTGTCAGCCCAATGTGTAAACAAAGGTCTAAGTTTGGTCTCAACTGACAAGAGTGATAAACTGCAGAAAGATCGTCCTTTCTTTCTCTGGTCAATCTTCTCAAAATTGATGCATCTTTTCAGGATCCAGGCTTATCAAAAGGTCGTTGACATTGTCGATAGGGTAAGATGTTCAATCTGTTGCCTCCTGTCAAAATGTTGCTTTGATGTCATTAGGAGAAAGTAATAAAGAGTCCATGTGAACTAGGTCGGGAGACAGATCAGTGGGCCACCATCTTGGAATTCAAGGACACCACAGAGGTCAAATACTTGATGTCTAGACTAGAAAAGTAAAGAGAAGGGAATCAGAAAATGGGTTAGCAGACCGATTCATCAACAGTTACTGTTTGACATCTAACTTACGATTTTAGTTTCCAAATCGAATTGTTTTTGTCCACATCTTTTAGCTATAATTTGTAGTCGGATACAAAATTCCCATTAATTACTATAAGGATATAACTGTAGCAGCAGTTCACAGTGACTTTGATTTAAGAAATAAAAGAAAAGGGCTCAATTTGCAAATAGGAAATAGAGGCCATAGCGACAAAAAGACTGTCAAGCACAGTAAAAACTTACAAAGTTCATCTCTAGCCTCTAACTCGAAGCCTTTGACTCTTACATGCCAATGCAGCTTACTAGGTCGTTGCCCCCAGATGTGAGTACTTGCCCTAGAAACAGCTGATTGTTTGAAGACTGTGTTCAACATTGTGAAAATCGCAGCTTTGATTTTACGTTTGATCTATTGGAAAAGCCATGGTCAGTGCAAGTCTGGATACTGACCCTTAAAGTTTGGAGCAAGTTAGGGTTATCTTGTCACACCACATTGTAAAGATTCCTTAGTATTGTAGATTGTTTGACACACAAATCTAGCTGTGGCTTTGATTCTCTGTGTGATCTATTGGCACAAGCCATGGTCAGTGGTGACCTGGATGCCAACCGTTCAAGTCTGGAGCAAGTTAGGTCTACCCTGTCAATGTCTGGTCATTTTTGCGGTCGTAAAGTAGTATTTTTTGTTGTTTGATGTGTAAAAATCTTGATTTTGGCTTTGACTTGGTATGATTTATACTATAGAGGAAGCGCTGTCTTAAACTAGTCATCACCAGCCTTTTTTGGAGGCTAGCTACATTATTTTAGGCCGATTTTTACTAATTATTCAGCCTGCAAAAGAGTCTGGTGGAGACTAGTCCTGAGCTGTGATCGAGTGTTGCTATGTTATGATTTTGTTGCTTTTGCCATTGTATATATGTTATAGAAATTTGCCCAAAATTTCAACTTTTGAAATGCATTTGTGTGCTGCTGCCATGCTGCTGCCACCTGTTACCACTGAAGCGTCTGTTCCCCCACCCCCCACCCTGGCAGGCACTCAACACACCTGTTTCAACTTGTCCTCTTTACTCTCCCTGTTTGACTTTTGTCTCCCAACTTCTCTCCCATCTGATCTGTCTGGGTAATATTGTGCAGTCGGGCAGCTAACTGGCCGTCTCGCTTCTGGTTCTCAAGGTCAAATCTGGATTTCAAGGTCGGGGTGGGGGGTGGTGGCTCCAAGACCAGGACCAAAAATTCAGGATTCAAATTCCAAAACAGCAGCAAACGTTTGCGGTTTTGATGTAAATTTTTTGTAGCTAGTAGGGGTTGAATTTCTTCGAAGATGATGATGATACTAGTAAGACATCTGAGTGTCCAGAGTTAAAAAGCCTCAGAATTTCAAGAGCACTTGCAGACCCATTGCTGACAGTTCCTGTAATGAGAAGATAAGGAATGCGCACATGTAGTATGCCGTAGGGTTTCCACTCCCAGTGCAGTTTGGTGCCCTTTGATAACTTTGACAATTGTGAACTGAAATGAACTTTGATAACTGCTAAAAGCAGCAAAGCTCAACTGGTAACATTGTAACCAACAAAGACGTCGAAACATGCACTTAACACATGCACCAGATACAAGCTGGCACGTATTTGGGTAAGCCTGAATACACGTCAAGTCTAAGCAGTTAGGTAAGCTTAAAGAGTGTTCCCAACAGCTTCACATGTTTTTCCTTTCAAGTTTTCTGCCGTGTGTTTGTGTTCCCGACTGCCTGGAGCTTTCTGGGGCACCAAGGCCTAGGGAAAAAATGTTGTGTTTCAGTCCTGAAAAAAATTACTATTTAGTGTTGGTAGGTAGGGATTATCTTTTTTCTTTTAGACTTTGGCAATCTCTAGTTATCCAACTTATATGATACAGTTTAACAAATTTAAAGGAGAACTGCCATTGCCAAGAGGACACTTTCATTTTCAATGTCAATGTTTGGAAATGGATTGTACAATGATTTACCACTCAGGTGTCTGATCATAGAGCTAAAAAAGGTCGATCAGGTCGAAAAATTTATTGCATGGGTCCACACAAAAAAAGGCTAGGGTTGGCAGTTAGTTGGGAAAAAGGAAACACAATGTTTTTTTCCTCGGCCAACGAGGTCTGGTGTTTCCACATGTTCTGTCTGCTGTTTGAGTTTCTCTGGTTCGAGCAAGTTTGCTGAACAGCTTAGTAAGTCTTTCTCACCGGGAGAAATGTCGTTTCCTGACCGTAGGAAGCTGGTAACAGGGAGGCTGTGCTCTTTTGGCAGTCCACACTTTTATGGACCTTCTGTAAACTCTACCCACCTGAAAAGTGTTCTAACATGCAGTGTAGAAAAGATTCACTAAGCTTTAACTTCCAACACGAACTAACAAAGTACTAGTATTGGAACTTACCCCAAATTTTCAAAGTTGTTAGTGTTAGTGTTGATGTTGGAAGTTAAAGCTTAGTCTTTATTTTATAATGACTTGTACCAACATAGATGAACTTTAATTCGGTTTGTACACCTGGCACTTGTAACAGCAAAAGGAAGATGAAGAATAATAATTACGATAACTTTCATAGCTATACATAGCCTTCACATGGGTTTTCTGATTTGTTGGACTTTCAGTCAGTTGAATTTGGAAAATTGTGTATGACTTCTGTGACTTGGTAACCCAAGTCTGGTTCTTGTCTCTTACTGCGCAAAGTCCTTGAACGTTGAAAGTTTCCAGAATAACTGCCTGCTTACTTTAAGTTTTAAAAGCGTCGCAGTAATAGTTTATTGGCACTGATGAATGCTGCCTAATCGTTTCCAAGTTTTTCCCCAGTGCAGACATGTACATTACAGCTGTGTGTATGGGAAACTGTGACCAGGGAAAGTTTCAATTTGGAGGTTGGCCAGAGGTTAGAAATGAGAGCCAAAATTCTGCAAATCAAAGGTTTCTAGATTTCAAACATTGTATATCATCGTTAATTTGTTTGGAACTTTGCACATAACTGTTTGACTTTGAGGCGTTCATGGTCATGAGAGAAGAGGTCAGGGTCAGACAAATATAAGAGTGTGATAAGATAGTAATTACATGATGGAAGTCCCAACAAACCCTTCAACATCGAGACATGATAAATCGATAAACACATGTCTTTGTACATCGACACATGTATGGTATTACAAAAAAGCATATAACAAAATGTTACTTTTATTTTCACCCCCACACTCCTTTTCCCTTCTAGTACTGCAAAATAGAAATACTATTACTACAAAAGACAATCCATCTACAGTACAATTTCCTAGGATAGCTTGTATCCCTGTCTACCATTAATTGGGTGCCTTCTGCTCCAACTGGCTGCTAACACTGACAAGTGTGTACCCTGGTTGCCAGCTGGATTGAGGCCAGGGCACGGCATGCCAGGCATACATGCTCCCCTGCCAGACTGTGGGCAAGCGGCCAGGAATGCTCCACAACACTGTAGGGATATCCTCTGTCTGGTGGTACAGGGATTCCCCATACAAACTCGCGGTTTAGATTTATTTTCTTGGCTCGTTCGTGGATTTGAATAATCTCCAAGCAGATCCTACGGTGGCAAGGTAGTGTCCAATAGGCCAGGCCAATAATGTAAATGTTAGCCGTAATGATAATATGTATTTCTTATGTCTGTATGTTTTAATATCTGGGAAGATTAGCTGCTTACAAAATTAATGTTGTAATGTCAGCTAATGGACATAATAAAGTATCCAGTAGTATCAAGCTGCCACTGACTTGCCACCGTGGGATCTGCTTGGAGATTAGATTTTAAAACGATGATGCTCAACCAGAGTATCCATTTGTTTACCTTTGTACACACAGTTTAAGGTAGTGAATATAGTCAAGTTGAAGTCTTTCTCCCAGCCTTATGTTATAAAATGTTTACCTCAGAACAGTCAGGAACCAGGGAAGTAACTTGGCATGGCCTCAGCAGCCTATTTATTATCTCTGTCTCTTGAGAAAAGAGTTTTTAAGTGGCTTCAGGTCAAATGTCAAAACAAATTAGAATTTTAGAGGCTCAGTGTTCAACTGTTTGTGTGACAGATAGGAGATTTATTGCGTTTTAATTGCTTATGTTTGATAGATCATTTAATAGGTCTGTTGGGTGAAAGAACAGGATTTAATGGTATTTCATGAGTTTTTATTTAGGTTATAATGAGAGGAATTATAAGTTTCAATATTCTACTGTCATTCTAAAGAGTTGTATGAGCCGAAATTGAGGTCATGTGAAATTTCAACGACCTTGAAAGTTCTAAAGCCTTTCCCATAAGTACTAATACTTACCCTTTTCTTTGGAAGGCTAAAAAAGGAAAACTACCGCCTTTTTAAGACCCGAAGGAAAGTGCTTCTTCCTGCCGTCCTGTGTACAGGACTGCTAAGCTTGTTTCACAGATGCTTAATTCTTCAAGAAGGTCAAGTGCACAGTCACCCTGCGACCTTGTACTTCCTGCTCTATGACCCCCACCTACAGCAGAGAGGTCACCGTGCCCCCCTCCCCACTTTGTTGGCTCAAGGATGGAACATGGAAATTATAATCTCTCCGTTTCAGCTCAGTGAAAAGCTAATTTTCCGCTGGATGTGGGAAAAAGGATAATTTTGTACAGGAGAAATTCCATTTTCTCCTCTGGCCTTAACCTAAATAGTGCACCAAGGATAGGGGAGGCTATTTTAAGGTTTATTGTTGTGTGCTTGTGTGCATCCGTGAAGGTCAATAACTTGTACTGCACACTTTGTGAAGGCTTGCTTTTTGAACATTCGTAACATGAGCAAAAATATGAAAGAATGGTTTCCTTTTTTACTAAGGATTAAGGGACAGATTTAGCTGTGTTGATGTCTTTCATCTAGCCTCCATAGCATACCAAAAACTGGGGGTTTTGGGGGTCTTCAGGGTCTTTGGGAGCTTTTATGTGCTATTTCCTGATTGCATATAGACAACATACATTGTAGCCGGCCTGGTTGAATTACCCCCGTTTCTTTAGAACTGGGCTAATCAGAAAACAGCCGATGACCACCAAACCCCCAGTTCTATAAGCCTGCTATGGAGGCTACCGATTTCTACTCTTTCCAGCCGCCTCCTGAAGCTTGGTAGAGGCTAGCTCCCAGATAGGAAAACAGGATTGTGCTCCTAATCCTCAGTGCAAACTTGTAGCCACACAACTTTTGTTGCCTGTCTCACACCTCCACAGTAGCCACAGTGTGGCCGTGTTTGTGTCAGGAACACAGCTCATCGCCACATCAGGCTTGGAGACAAATATTGTGGCAAGTGCAGGGCGAGTGCTGGATCTGTTTTATAACACAACAAGAGTTCAATTGTTCTCGATTGAAGTTCGGAAGTGATTTTCACTTGGATGTCCTTACGACTGTTGTTTCAGACAACGTTCAGAACAAGCCCAACATGTGCTTTTTATTGAACCCCAACAGTACTCAATGCCTTTCTATCCTATCCCTGTACCTTGTCTCTCGATCTTTGCTACTCAATTTACATGTATGTGCTAAAGGTTTTAGTGCTGTTTTATGCTTTACAAAGTAACATTTTCAATACATTTCCTTATAAGACCTTTTAGATCATAATTTTCAGTAGTAGTGAAACAAATTGTCTTGATTATTTGCAAAAACAAAAGGACTGAGGCTACACATGGAAGAAAACTAAACATATGAAACGGAAATGATCAATCATATACATAGAGGGTACAACATTGTAACCGGACACCATCATATTGATCCTTGTTGCCTAGCAACTACTGGGGAAGCCCCTGATTGATCATCTGATTGGACAGTCCAGGAGTTCCCTTCATTCCAGTTTTAATCCTCTTTATCAGTCAGGAATTCCTAGCCTCCACCAGACTCCTTTGCAGGCTGAATAAATAGTAAAAGTCGGCCCAAAAAGAATGTAGCTGGCCAGGGGAGTTGGCCGGCCATAGAGGGTCCAGTTTGCCTGCAACTCCCCTGGCCAGCTACAGTCTTTTTACTAAGATTTTAAGATGATTTCTACTATTTATTCAGCCTGCTATAAGCCTGCTACAGAGGCTATGGAGACTATAGGAATTCCCTGGTGCCTATTTTGTGTAATGACCATGTCATCGGCAGGCCACTGGTGTTTACATAAGCATGTGGCTACCTCACACACCCCTCCATGTAAGGGCATTGTCTTGTTATCCTTGATGAACTGTTAATTGCTTCTTAACGATCTGCGTTAATCAGATTGAGAATAGCCCAACCCCCTCTCTAGGTAGCCTCTGTAGCAGGCTTATAGAACTGGGGGTTTGGTGGTCTTCGGCTAAAAAAAATGGAGGTAATTCAACCAGGCCGGCTATGTTGTCTATATCATATGCAATCAGAAAATAGCACATAAAAGCTGCCAAAGACCCCGAAGATAACCCCCCAGTTTTTGGCATGCTATGGAGGCTACTCTCTAGGGAAGGAGGGGGATTTGTGTGGGTGTTTGTTTGTATAAAGTTGTCTGATGAAGTATCTGTGGTTTAGGGAGTCATTTAGGTCAATTATTTGTTTGTTTTGCAAATTGGTCGCGTTTGTTTTGCCGTTTGATGCTGGCAGGAGTGTCAACTGGTCTTGCGCAAGAATTGCTCCTAGCATTAGCCTCCACCAGGCCTTCCTACGGGGGTACAGATCCTAGAATTCGGTAAAAAAAGGGAAATAGTTGGCCAGGAGAGTCAGTCTGCGAGACGGTTGATTTAAATTCCCCCTCTGAACTGCATCAAACCCCAAAGCGGCCAAACTCCCCTGGCAAGTATTCCCCCATATGTAGAATGTAGTATCACGTAAACTCTGATGTCATTGTACCTTCCTTTTCATACATGTTGTTTGTATTTGCAATTAGCCCTAGGGCATGTATTTGCAATAAACTTTCTTATATAGCCAGCGTAGTTAGTTTGGTAGAGACTACATGTAGTCTAGCACTTCTTTTACATGTAGTCACAGATACGAGCATCTTAGAAGGAGTGCCTTTTGTTTATGTAGTTGGAGCCAGGATAAGAAGTCCAAAGAAGATTTTGCTGTCTCCCTTGTAGAAACAATGAGATTTGTTATACCAACTGTTTGTGTTGCCTTCTTAGATGTTTTGTGCTGTCGTAGCTTTCTTCCTTTGATGTCAAGGAGGTGGGAACAACTGTTGTGTTTCTCAAGAAAGTTGAGTGTCGATGGAACAGGTCTAAGAAGGGGGCCTGCATGGGGGGGGGTCTTGAATTTGGAAACCTCTCGATTACGCTTTACGGTAAATACCAAGTGGCTACAACGCATTACATAGAATTAAAACGGCCAATACACTCTACGGAAAATGCACCAATATTACACTCTATGTTGAATTAGAGTGGTCCGTCTACGCTCTACGTAGAATTAAAACGACCGATTACACTCTACACAAAAGGGCATGCGGGCCCCCAAGAAAGTCGAGTGTCGCTGAAACAGGTCTAAGGAGTCTTGTGTTATTCGACCTTCACCGTCTCCTTCAAAACAAGTCCTCAAGTCTGTTCCCAGGAGATTAAAGTCTTTAAGTACCCAGTAAATCCTCTGAGGTGGACACACCGTTTATACAAGCGGACTTTTACGCTGGCACAATTTACAAGTTTATGCTCTTGACCTTGGAACAAGAAGGCAGGTTTAGCACTTCAGCTTTAAACTTAAACTTGATAGCTTTAAACAACTCTTACTGATAGGCGTGCAAAGGTTAGGCGTGGCAGGTTGTTCTGTGTAAGGCCTAGGAAAAAACATGTTGTGTCTCCTGTTTCAGTCGTGACAAAATTAGGGTTGGTAGGTTGGGATTTTCTTTTTCCTCCCTATCTTTTTTTTAGACTTTGGTGATCTCTAATAATACAACTTGTACAACACAGTTTAGTAAAACATGCATGAGGACACTTATACTTTCAATGTCAATGTTGGAAAACTGGTTGTAGAACGTTTCATCACTCAGGTGTCAGATCATGGAGTTAGAAAAGGTTGATCAACTCAAAAAATTTGTGTCCCTTGCAAGCTAGGGTCAGCAGTTTTTTCTAGGGTCGGTCTGGAAATAGGAAGCACAACTTATTTTCCAAGGCATAATATAACCAACCGATTTGCGGCATGCCTGCGAAGCTGGTGTGTTATGTGTAGGCTGGATATACCTGGTACTGATGCGAATGTCGAATGTTGAAACACTAACTTTGGAGAGAAGGTATGCTGGAGCTATGTCAGAACAAACAGATTCCAAGGCGAGAAGCGATCGTTTAAGTTATTCCTGGTGGAGAAGGAACATTAACGCGAATGATGAAAATCGCTGTCTGCTATTCCTGGTGGAAAGGCAAACATAGGGAACTTCTGAAGTTGGGATTATGTTACTCTTCAAGATAGAGACAGCTTTGAGGAGCATTTCTTGTGCAAAGATGTGGAGTCAATCAATAGTTCTTACTTATAAAAGTGCCTTTCTGACAAGTCTCTAGTGTCACTGATGAAAGGTAGTGGATGCTACGTGAAATGTCTGACCATTTCCAAAATCATATCCAGTTGCTTGAGTAACTGTTTTTTGGCGTGAAGATATGGTGCAGTTAAAAACTAGCACTGTCAGAATCTTGAGATGTCTTGGTTTCCTTCCTTGTGGAGAGCTGTCACTTCACTTTCTTAGATTGAAGCAGACTTAGGCAAGGCTGTAGTCATCTGGAATATGAAGTCCTACATGCAATATTTCTAGCCTCTGTAGCAGGCTTATAGAACTGGGGGTTTGGTGGTCTTCTGCTGTTTTCTGATTAGCCCAGTTCTAAACGGGGGGTAATTCAACCAGGCCGGCTATGTTGTCTATATGCAATCAGAAAATAGCACATAAAAGCTCCCAAAGACCCCGAAGACACCAAAACCCCGTATTTCCAGCCCTGCAGTTCATACTGCACAGCTGTTTTAGAAGTTACAAGAGAAGACGTTTTGAACATGTGTGGGTCTGAAAGCGAGAGTAAATCTTGGCAGCACCCTACGGGGCACACCTGGCTGGTGGCTCGGCTGGCGGCCACAGCTTCTCACTGATGTCAGAATCACTTTCGCTTGTAAATCCTTACGCTTTTTCTGCAAGTCAGCAGATTTTTTCATGTGCGTGCATTCTGGTGTGTCAGTATGCCAGGGTGGTGAAATTACATACCTTGAGCAAGAAATGGTCCAGGCATTTCTGCTAAAGGGGAAGGATTGAATCGTTTCTTTGATTGATTGATTGATTGATTGATTGATTGACTAATTGATAAACAATATGATCTTTAAGATACTTTGAATGATGACCTGAGTGATGCAATGAATGAATGATCAAAAAGAAAGAAGCTTTCATTTGCAATCTGATGCCTGAAGAAAGTTAAAAACATTCAAGTTAAAGTCCTTGACACACCACGTGGTGCATAGGGCGGTGCCCATCTCCATTTCAGTATCCCTTGGGCCACACAATTGTGCCATCACTACAGCAGGGAGCTAGTCCGCTGGTATATTACAATGGAATGCACAAATAAAGTAAAAAGGAAGTAAAAGAAATGTCAGTCTTTGGATCTAATGTTTCTATGTACAATTCCTAAGTCTGAAGTTTAAAGTCTTTCTCCTTGTGTCTTTACAGGATCTCGTCTCTCTTTTTGGAACATGTATGAACAAATTTACATAGTTTTACATTTACATCGTAGTGCTTACAACTGTGTAAGTTTTGAGTCTAAGTCCACCTCTGTATGTTTCTACAGAAAGGAGTTCTGAGAACGCCTGAGCAGGATTACTTCATCGAGCCGCTCCACCCCGAGATGGCCAGGAGGAAAAACTTCACTACCCTGGGGAGCGGCCCGCACACCCAGGGGAGCGTTCCCCACCCCCACGTCCTGTACAAGCGCTCTGCCTCCCGACCCCCCAAAGCCAGCAAGCTCCACCGGCACCAACGCAGGGGACACAGGCAGCACTACTGCGGAAGGAAAAAGAAATGTAAGACTCCAATAAATAATGGCTGATTTACATGGGAAAGTATCATTTGGCCTACGTCGAATGCCTAGGGGCGCTTATTGTTTGACAGATTCGTTTAACAAGCCTGCCACCGAATTGTGGCACCACGTCTTTTGACGAAGGACAAATTATATTTTTTGCCCCATGTAAATCAGCCCTAAGTTTATTCTTACACAAACACATTCATATATGACATCCAACTCTGCCCTGCCACTTTCTACATAATGTATCCAACAACACACTGCAGGAGACATTGTAAGCACTACTGCGGAAGAAAAAAGAAATGTAAGGCTCAAAATTCATAAGTTTATTCTTACTTCAAAACATTCATATATGTATGATGACCAGCCCTTCCAACTCTGCACTTCCACTTCCTACATAATGTAGTCTAGTAATCCAAAACCACGGGTTGCAAATAGGTTTTGGAAGCAAAAAAAGGTTTGGGAAAGGTGTGGAGTTCATTTCTGCCTGGTGGAGCCTTATGATTTGGAAGTGGCGTCACTTAACGATTTCACCTGACCCGTTTTAGCCCCAGATTACACTTGACTCAGTCAGAACCTGTCTGAAGCTGTACTGAACAAGCCACGTTCTGTCTGGTTTTCACTCCGCTATTATTATGCAAAATATTATGAAGACGTGCGGGTTAAAAAGGCCAGCTTTGCTGTAAAGGAAGCCTTTCTTTGCCAGCTTTTCTTTTCTCCCGACAAAGGAAAGGTGTTCATACCCATGAAGTGTGGCAAGAGAGACTGGTTTAGGCCACTCCAAGTTAAGTTGTTGGTTCGCAGATAAGAAAAAAATAATGCTGAACAGATTCTGAGGGTAAAGTCTGAACAGTGGTATGTCACACACAGTTTCAGGGAGATAGAGTCATATTCCATTGTTTCAAGTAGTGATTACAAATTACACAAAATTTCTGCCAACTCGGATTACTGAGCTGATTACGGACAATTGCGCATTACGGCTAATGTACTGATTACAAATTTCTTTGATTTTGGATGGCTGCCTGCAGATTACGAACAAGATAAAAATGCCCGATTATGCCTTACTAAAAACGGCATACAGGCCCTCTGTCAATGCAGACTTTTATATTCTTATCTTAAGTTTCATAGACCCAGAAAATGATTTTCTATAGCCATAGCATGAAGTCATAGCCACTTCTCAGCAGGAAGCCGGTATATGTAGACATAGCATCACTGAGGTTACGGCGAACACCATTGTCCCATTGTTCACACTAACACAGGTAAGTCCTTACCTGATCAGCCGTGACTAATCGTCCATACACACCTTTCCACTCCGCGCACCAGAACAATACCTGTCTCCCATACGCCTCGAAAAACACAGTCTCGCCGTTGACTTACGGGTCGATTGGTATCGGAAGAAGTTTCTTCCAGTGAATAACGACGCCATTGTTCGTCGAGAAAGTGACAGAAAGACGTATATCTCACCAGGTCAAAAGTACAGTAATTATCGGATCTGTTTTTGACAGTTTGTTTTTTTGTGAGCACCTCTGGTTGTAAATGTAATGATATTTTAATCCTGCTATATATTATCCTGCACTGTTGATACATAATATTATAACACTCACTGAAAGCAGGTAATATGTTTAACCACTGGAAACAACCTTGCACTATGAATTATAGCCTTGCTGGTCTCCTGTCTTTGGCCAACTTGCCCTACACTTGTTGGGACAAATTTTTGACTGAATGAAAAACTAAAGAAAAAAAAGAATCTCGTAATTTATCTTACAATATTGTTGCATGTAGTGTTTCAGAAACGTGCATATAATTGCAGATAAAAACAACATGTATGAAAAAGAAAATACAACTAGAAAGGCCGACATTTGCTTTGGAGCAAATACAGCGATGGCTTCACCACATTTTACGACATGGCAGGGAAAGAATGAGAAACACAGGGAAAACAATGCTTTACATTGATATAACTATAATATGAAGTAAAATACAACTAAAACAACAGTTGGATAGCTATTCCCTACTTTATTGGTTAGGATTTTTAATTGCATAATGCAAACTGTTGATTTTCAAAATAAAAAAAAAAACGTCCATGCCCGGCATTCCAATGCTGGAGCAGGAAAGCTTGAAATACCTACCAAAACACTTGAATAAAGACATACTGTCAGTATGGAAATGCTCTGTGCAGGTGTTAATCAAGTTAAATCCCAACAGCCAATCAGCAAGAAATGCTCTGTGCAGGTGGAAATGCTCTGTGCGGGTGTTAATCAAGTTAAATCCCAACAGCCAATCAGCAAGAAGTATAGAGGAAAGCTGCATGCCTATTGGTTGATGCCCTGCATTCCATTGTGATGACTCATGCCCAAACGTGGTAAACAAGGCAAACTAACACAGTAATACATTTGCTATAACACAGCCAAAAAACTCAAATAAACCATTCTAAAAGCCTGTATCACAATAATTTAAAAAACACCTAGGGGTATTTGCCCACTGTACCTCCATACCAAATTTCAGGACCTAAGGCCCTAAAATGAAGAAGCTGAATCCATTTAAAAAATGGCAGGAGAAGGAGAAGAAGGAGAAGAAGGAGAAGAAACATCAGAAAAAGCAATATGGTTTCACCACACCACTTCGTGGTGTGGTGAACCCATAAAAAGCAATATGGTTTCACCACTTTGTGGTGAACCCATAACAATATGAGAGACTATGTGCAACGTTATACTTACTACATTCTACAACATACATGTACATGGTACTAGTTTTGTTGGGTTTGACTTCTTCTTTTGAGACAGTGAGAGACGAATTTACCCACTTCTTCATATATGCCTGGCAGTGAGCACATACAGTGCCACTCTCTGTTGCAATGTATGTGTAACCCACTGGAAACAAGCTTGTACGTATACTATTCTGTCCTTGGCCAACTTGCCTTGCACTTTTTGGGACAAATTTTTGACTGAATGAAATAAAAAGAATCCAAAAATTGATATTTTTGCAAGTAGTGTTTCTGAATACATGTATGTGTGCATATATGCCTGGCAGTGTGCACATACAGTAAGCCCTCTCTGTTGCAAAAGTCAAGACCTGGGTAAATACGGCACTCGAGGGCCCCACACTGCGATCAAGTGCAGGGCAAACACTGTAAATAGGCCACTCGAGAAGGTTGCCCCACATAAGCAACACCAGAACGGTCACTGTTACACCAAAGCTAAGACGTTCTTGTTCTTGAGCGCAGTCTCCTTGGCTTGTAGTGCTCGTACCTAAGACGTACACTCACTCACTCACTATCCGTGTTTAGATTATACTGCTATTATATTATAAGACGTAATCCTTAAGAAACTGTTGAGAGTTAACCCTTGTCCTGCTGGCATTTTTTTTATACAATAATATATTCAAATAATTTGATGTGTAAACCAAGTCATAGACCCTTGACTTTTTTGCCCTGCGGTGGCATAGTTACTTCCGCATTCGTTGCATTTTGCTGCGGTGTGAAGCGTTGCACGAGAAATACCCCCAATCGTGCATATACAGGGCGCTATATAGATGGTACTGTATGTGAGACTCGTATATATCTAGGATCTGCAGGACAAGGGTTTAAGAAGCCTAGATGGTTGTCTGGTCTATAGTTAGGCTCAAGGTTCACACAGGCACAAGTTTGCTCAGCTGTGACACAGTTTTCGTCCCAAACGCGTTTAATCACCGATTACGTAGCATAGTTCACCCATTTTCATGTTTCCCTCGGGACCATATAGATCCTTATCTGTGTTGCTAAGACATTGTGGCGACTTAAAACTGTTACAATACACGTCTGAATTGACACAGGTGTGGCACACTTTCCTTTGCTACCTTCCTCCTCCCCAGATATGTACTCATATGACCATTAATCATACCGAGTTGTTACGTAGCATTTTTCTTCCCGAAGTCTCTCCACGAAAAGACAAGATTGTTAAAGTGTCAAAGTTGTTGCAACATTGTGGCAAGTGAAAAATGATACATGCCTACATTGACACAGGTGTGACACACTTTCCCTTCGAATGCTGACAGTATTTTCCTGTCTATGGACTCAGTGAAAAGACCAGGTTATTATGTGGCAACTTGGCTGTAACAAGTTTGCTACGACTTTAGTAGCAGATAATGACGAGTTAAAAGTGACACAATCCTTGATTGACACAGGTGTGACACTTTCCTTATCTGCCCAGACGTGGTCAACCAACAATTAAGTCTGGCATTTTCCTTAGGATCTCTCCTTGACATTATAATGAAGAGCAAATGGTGTTATCTAGCTCGCCACACATTGCTACAAACTGGCGATGTAGCTGTGCTACAGGGCACGTCTGCCATTGATACAGGTGCATCTGTAGAACCTTTGCCACATGGCACTGGTGTATCAATTCTTGTCCCTTTTCTTAAACATTGATGAAGAGCAGTCTTATCTAGTGTTCAACAAATCGCTACAAACATTGTGACAAGTTGTTTGTAACTGTGCTACATTGCACGTCCACCATTGACACATCTGTAGGTGTAACCTTGGATGTTCCTTTTGTCAATGTTTTCTTTCTCTCTATGCCACATTGTTATCTTAAACTTGTAACAAATTGCTACAAACATTGTGACAACTTACTTTGCTACAGTGCACGTCCACCAATGACATAGTTGCATCTCTACAACCTTGGCTGCCCATATACTTCAAACGTTGTCTTTTGCTCAATGTCATGTTGCCACCACACTGCCACAGTAACCTTAGTTGTTAAAAATCGCTACAGCAGTGTGACAGCTTCTCTGTGCCACAGCGCACGTTTGCCATTGACACAGGTGTATCAGGGCGACCTTGAATGTCCGTCTTGTCCCCACAGCACCTCCTAAAAGCGCCACATGACGTAAACTACGTGTTATGAGTGTCAATATCCCCAGTTTGTAGCGGAGTCTGGTCTTGTAGCGAAGGCAATAAAACAGGTCAAACTGTAAACAGAGTTTCGTGTTGCTTCCGTCTGAGACGGCCCATCTGGTGCGTGGGGTTGACTTCAACACGCGTCTGGCCTGAAGTCGCATCGCAAAAGACAACTTCAGGCCACTCTAATTTATTTCCCTAGTTCTCAAACATTTTAACCTTTTTCCTGCTGCCTAACCCCATAACCAATACGGAAGTATTAGCTGAATGCCCCCAGTACATGCAGGTACTGAGCAAAATTTCAAAGCTGTCTTAACACCCTATTCTAGAGACCACAGCACTTAAGTTGTGATTTTACAGCTGCGGGTGGCTCTTGTTGATTTACATGTTTGTGCCTTGATCCCGAGTTGTAAGCTCTCCTGGCCCCGGGCAGTTTTGTGTACAGCAAGATGTTCTCATGAGATATGCGACATAAAACTTAACAAGCCGCTGCCCACGGATAAACTTTAGCTGACCTTCGTTATCTAAGACACTGAATGCTCAAACAGAAGAAGTCTAGATAACTGCTTTTTCAAATTGGTTTTTGACTAATAGAACATATCATTCAGTTGATATACAACTTGAATTTCAAGCATTCTGCTGGCTTCTTTACTGTAATCACTAGTCAAAACAGCATTGAAACTATGCTCAGCACTTGGTGGATGACGACTGATGATACTACATGTACGGACAGCTCCACCACACTTAAAACCATATAATTTAATCTATTTCTGTTCCTTCCTTTTACTCCAGATTATCCCAAGCCTGTGGAAGAGCCAATCCTCCTCTCAGATGAGTTCATCCATGCGACAGACAGAAGCAAGCGTTCGTTGTACCGTCTGGAGAAGCTGAACAAGGAGCGAAACGTCGAGACACTCGTGGTCGTGGACAAGAAGATGCTGGAGAAACATGGCAACGAGAACATCACCACATACGTACTCACCATTCTCAACATGGTGAGTGAGGTCTTTCTCCGTTTGTTTTAAAGAGTTTAGTGTTCCTAAGATGCTGCACTCATCCACAACACCAGACTTTAAGGTTTACACTATCATTTCTTGAGAGAGAAAGACGCCTACTACTACTAGTGTTGCTTGGTTAGAGCAGTGATGGACAGGAACCTTTGTAAAGTGTAACAGTTATATCAAACAGAAGCAACTTTTTTCTTGTTGTAGAATAGAACAGCAATGAGAACATCACCACATACATACTCATCATTCTCAACATGGTGAGGCCTTCTCTGTTGTATTGTACAGCTAGCATTCCTTGGTTATACTCTTGGTTATACTAGAGCATTGTTGAACAGGCTGAATCTCTGGAAAAATAGTAAAAAGATGCTGAAAGAAAAGATTTCATTAGCTTCCTCTACGTAAATATAGCTGGTATAACTTCGGCATATGAAACAGGTTGCTTTGGTACCAGCTGTCTCACCCAGCCATTGCACATCTAACTGTAAGTGTTGCTCAAAGCTAGCTAGTGATGATGCCCCTATAGTAGACTGTATTTGGTGGCAGTAAGTTACACCCTACAATAGGTTAAGAGGAAAAAACGAGCTGTGGACTTATATACATATTTCTGGCCTGAATCCTGGGTTGATAACTTTAGCTGGCGCTTGAAGGCACGACAGTTTCCTATACTTTTCTGAGCTGGTTATGGTAAGCTTTATTTACAGCCTTAGCCTTGGCCTTGGTAAGTATAGAGGGACATGCCAGGCTGCAGATTTGCTGCTGACACTTCATTAGCACCCCCCTCCCGTGGTGCGGCTGCCTATTTAGCACCCCCCTCCCGCTGAGATGTACGACCTTGGAGAGAACACCCCCCTCCCGCTGAGCTGTACGACCTTGGAGAGGACGTCCCCCCCCCCACACACACACGCACACAAATAGCTCTCCACTCAACCGTTGTGGAAACCAGTCCTTGAGAGTCTGTAACTGTTTCTGTATAGCCAGTATATGTATGTTAACTACCCTTTGGTGTATTGTTAACACACCAGCTTCGCAGGCACGTGGCACGGCGTTTGCTAGCTATATCACACTGAACAACCTGTTACACCCAAACCATTTGCACATCTTATAGCAGGAGTTATTTAAAGCTATCTGGTGATAATGCCCCAACTGTGCTTGGTGGCAGTGAGTTCCACTCTACGATAGTTCTTGGAAAATACACCTCAATTCTTGGTTGATAACTCTGATATTTGAAGGCATGACTGTTCCTTGTTCTTTTCTGAGCTGGTATCAGATACTTAGTAGTTGGTACCCTGCTGAGGAACAAACTCATGATCAGGATGTGATCTTAGAGCCGTAAGAAGTTCTTAGGAGGAGGCAGAAGGATTTAAGACATAGCTCTGCTGTTGACAGGTGTTGGTTTTCCTGTGTAAGTTTCTTGCTGTTTTATCGAGGTTCTTGCTGAGGAACAAACTTGGAAGTTGGAACATTATCTTGGAGAAATAAGAATCCTTAGGAGGAGGGAGAAGGATTTAAGACGTAGCTTTGTCGTTGACAGGTGTGGGTTTACCTGTGTAGGTTTCCCCGCTGTTTTATCACCTGTGAAGTTCAGCTCCGCAGGGCAGCCTTGTCAGGACTCGTAACCTTGAACGACCTTCAACTGCAGAGTCCGTGACCTCTAAGTCACCTTGAGAGTCCCGCTGAGGGGCAGGTCACAGGATGTTTTCTTGAGCGTTATCTGTGTTGTATCTCTTAAAGTCAACATGTCTTATTGTGTTCCCATTGCTCTAAGTAAATATTATGTCCGAATTCGTTTGTTGTTTCAGAGATTTAATGATTTCTAACTGTCAATGTACACTGGCCTTGGGTCTGGTACTACGGGAAGAGAGAGAGACGTTATACAAATGTACAATGAAATATGCGATGTTTTTCAAAGGATATTGTTGCCACATGAAGCTGAAGGCTTATATGGTTGCAAGGTGGTCTTGTGACTAGGGTGACTTAAACTGCAGGTTCTGAGTTCGAATACTTTATCTCACTTGACTCAGGTGAAAATGTACCCAGCTAGCTTTGATTGGGGTATCCTCTCAGATGAAATGTAAAGCCAGAGGTCCTATGTTTGTGAAGAGCGACACCTTGAGTACATGTATGTTATAGACTACCACACTATCAAAAAACATAGGGGCCCAGCCTGGCATATGTTGTGTTCAGAGCCTGGTGATGCCTTTAGAATGGTAAAAAACAGCATTCAAGAACTAAAACAAAACCCTGTCATATTGATCAATGTGTGAAGTACTACTGTCTAATATTACAGGAATTTAGCTGCAAATTCTCCTCACAAGTGATGAAGCCCCACAGGGTCACCGCAGAGATGCGGCGCACGTGAGAGTCTGCCAAGGTTTTATGACAGATTTACGCTCTCCGCGGCAGCCAGGCCTGGGGAAAAAACTGTTGTGTTTCCTGTTTCAGTCCTAAAAAAATTAGGGTCGGTATGTGGGGATTCAGTATCTTTGTTTTTCTTTTATTTTACTTTGGCGATCTCTAGTGATCCAACTTAAACAATACAGTTTAACAAATTAAAACTTTCACGAGGATATGACTCAACTATATTTTCAATGTCAATGTTAACTTGGAAAACCGATTATACAATGTTTCATCACTCAGATGTCAGATCATGGAGCTAGAAAAGGTCGATCAGCTTGAAAAAATTTATGTCCCTTGCAGGGGTCCACACACACACACACACACACACACACACAAAAGGCTAGGGTTGGCAGTTTTTTCTAGGGTCGGTCGGGAAACAGGAAACACAACATTTTGATTTATCCTAGCCCTTACGCGACTCTCAACGGGACGCTTCACACGATACGCGTGTGACCAGCTCTGAGTGAACTCCGTGCCACAAGGCCATCCCGCAAGTTCACCCCCCTTCTAACTTTAGCGGCAACTCGAAACCGCTTTTATATATAGATGCTGCAGCTATGTTCAGCTATAAACTCGGGTCACACATCTTGCCCTGTCTTCTCTTGTTCTGTCAATCAGACACTTATAACTAATTACCGGTACAGCAAGCTTGAGGCCTTTCGACAAAATCGAGGCCTTTCGAAAGAAACGGCATTAACATTTGATTCTCGAAACTGCCCGCTTTTATATATAGATGCTGCAGCTATGTTCAGCTATAAACTCAGGTCACCCATCTTGCCCTGTCTTCTCTTGTTCTGTCAATCAGCCATTGAAACTAATAACCGGTACAGCAAGCTCAAGGCCTTTCGACAAAATCAGGCCTTTCGATAGAAACAGTGTTAAAATTTGATTCTCAAAACCGCCCGCTTTTATTTATAGGTCCTGATCTTTTTCTGTTAATCAGCCACTTAAACTAATTACTGGGTACAGCTAGCTCTTCTAAAAATTAAGACCTTTCGACAGAAACTTGGTAAAAATGTTCTTGCGAGATTACAATTTGAAGTGGTATTTGGTCATTAATTATCCTGGTGAAAGATGAACTTTCTCATGATAAGTCGTAAAGGATTTGATCCTCTTTACTTCACAGCTGCATTTTTCTTATACCAATGCTAGCAGGCTGTTGACAAGACTAGAAATTAGTAGAATTTTGTGCAGGTTATGAAAAGACCCCCTGGCTTGCTCTTGTCCTGAAGTTGACCCCGCCGGTCCTCTCTTGACCTTGGCTTTGGTGCTGAAATGTCCCCGCTCGAGGCACTTTGGGTGGCCTTTGTCTGCTGGAAGATAATCAGGGGTGTCTTCCACGGCTCTAGCCAGCTCGAAATTGTTTCTGTCAGCCCAGGTTCATGATCAGACCTGGTGGGGGAGAGTGCTCAGAATCTAGAGGGGGTCTTGGGGCAAATTTTGGATTTTCAAGCCTTTAAGAACACAACTTCCTATATTTTAAGAGGCAAATCATGGGGTTGAGTTGTCCCTTGGTTGTTATGTTTTTACCAAAAAAAGTTCCAGCAATTGACGGAAAAACTGGCTAGAGCTCTGGTATCTTCTCACGGTTTGCATGTCAATGTCACTTGTCCTCTCTTGACCTTGGCTTTGGTGCTGAAATGTCCCGCTCGAGACACTTTGGGTGGCCTTTGTCTGCTGGAAGATAATAAGGGGTGTCTTCCACGGCTCTAGCCAGGTTTTCTGTCAGCCCAGATTCATGATCAGACCTGGGACGGGGAGTGCTCACAATCTAGGGCAAATTTGGGATTTTCAACATTCAAAAACACAATTTCCTATATTTTGACTTTTGAGAGGCAAATCATGGGGTTGAGTCGTCCCTTGGATGTTTTTAACAAAAGTGTCACGCCACAAAGTTCTGGCAATTAACAGAAATACTGGCTAGAGCCCTGGTATCTTCTCACGGTTTGCATGTCAATGTCACTTGTCCTCTCTTGACCTTGGCTTTGGTGCTGAAATGTCCTCGCTCGAGGCACTTTGGGTGGCCTTTGTCTGGTGGAAGATAATCAGGGGTGTCTTGAACTGTCTTCTCCCGGTTGGGGACGGCTCATTTCCGCACTAAATGATGGATGTCGCCTCGCGCCTTCCTCCGATGACCTGCTGTGTTGTCTCAAGGTGACAAACATGGCGGCAGAGCCTTCAAGGTCGCGGGACACATGTCCACACCTTCAGGCCGGATGTCTCTCTGTGTCTGTGTTACGCACAAGGAGTGGAGGGCCCCTGTATTGTGGAGATGGACCTTGGATGTCCTGTAACTTACACTAGCTTGATTTCTAAAGGGCCTTCAGTGTTCATAGGATATTGGCCAAGGGAAAAAGTAGGACATTGAGTTCTAGTCACAGGATTGAAAAGGAGGACAAAAAGATGGGATCAAGTTTGAGTTCTCTTCACTTAGTTTTCTGAAAGAAAAGACATCAGCTACAAAGAGGTAAATTTAAAATTGTATCAGGGGCAAAATTTTAGTTTTATCTTTTCATTCATCCAAATCATTCAGTAAAAGTTAACTACACATTATATAATCATAATTCATATTCACATTAACAGATACATAGATATAAAGAAAAGTTGATGTTGATATTGTTCATGTTACATACACAGACTTACAGGCCACACACTGTGGTGCACTCAGATGAACTTGACTTCTGACATCTATAAATTTTATTGGTCAAAGTTTCCCCGTTAGAATCTATACCTCAGCAACTATGAATGAATACCAGATTAAGATATGATATTTCATACGAAATATTATTTCATATGAACTATTATATCTTAATCTGGGATTATCTGAAGCTTGCAGTAGCTATAAAATGCTATAGAACTACAAACCATTTTTAGTACGCTGATTTTACTGTGTACATTGATGCTTTACTAGTACTGAGTATATCCCACAATCTACTTAGCATTGGTTGCTTTGGTATTCCCCCTCCCATTTAAGTTGTCAAATTATCAAGCTTGCTGTATCCATAAAATACTATATAGAAGTTCAAACCATTTTAGAATACTGATGTTGAGTGGTGCTATATAGAGTGTACCTCCAGAAATCTATAGTAGTACTTAGTAAGCATTGGTTGTTTTGGTTGGTGTTCCCCCTCCCCAATTAAGCCATAGGCTGCCAAGTGGCCAGCCTTTTCCCGCACTCCAGGCATACTTCATGTGGCTTATTAGTGTCCTGATAGCTCTGCTGGCCTTGGGAGTCCCTGTTTTGGGAACAAAAGCGGGTCCTTTTGTCAACAAAGTCGCTCAGAGAGGATTAAACTGTCCATCAATGTCTATGTGGGCTGAGAGTGGGCAGAAGGTGGTGGGCTGAGGCCCAGGAAAAAAGTGTAGTGTTTCCTGTTTCCCTGACGATCTTAGAAAAAAAACTGCCGACCCTAGCCTTTTTTGTGTGGACCCCTGCAAGGGACATATTAAGTTTTTGAGCTGATCGACCTTTTCTAGCTCCATGATATCTCATCTGAATGATGAAACGTACAATCAATTTTCCAATATTGACATTGGAAGTAAAAGTGTCCTCATGCAAGCTTTACTTTGTTAAACTTTATTGTATAAGTTGGTTCACAAGATATTCCCTACTTACCGACCCTAATTTTTTCAGGAATGAAACAGGAAACACAACATTTTTTCCCTAGGCCTTAGGACAGTTAGGACCTATAGGTGAAGGTCTTGTGGGGTCACTTCTAGCCAAGGCTAAGACGTTCTACCAAGTCATGGACAGGTGTGATGTGAGGAGGTGTCCAGTTCAATCTCAGAAGATGTACATTGTAAACCTGTTGGACTTGGCAAGAAAGACATAATCAAGAGTTCTTGAAAATGTCCAGCTGTTTTCAAGTACTACAAGATAACATGTAACAGTTGCATCTTGTGGCTAACACTGGAGAAACATATTTACAAGACTAGTTTCAACTGTTAAGATTTTGCATTGAAGAAACGACTGGCATCTAGTATTTAGTACAAAGCTAAAATGAAGCACAAGGAGTCAAATTAATAGTCTCCACGTAGCTTCAGTTTAGCTCCCAAAGTAACAACTTTCTTTTGTCATGTTCGACAAATCCTGTCTGTAAACACACTTTGTTCCTTTTGCCCTTCTCTTCCTCCCAGGCTTTTAGCGACATTTAAACAGACACGAGGATTTCAAACAGTTCCCACACAGAGGGCATGTCCCTGTATACTCGCTGTGTCTCTGCTGCATAAACTGTTGACTTTGTACTACTTTTTCCTTTAACTTGTCTTGAAAGATCTTGTATGTTGTGTACGAACAAAGCACTGAACAAACCGACGTGCAGATAATCGTGTAAGTTGGCAAGAAGCCCTCTCAACATAAACTGTCAAGTCTTTCTACTGTTTTTCTTTCAAGTTATCTTTAGAGATCTTGAGTTTGGCAGGTTCACAATGCACGGAGCATAGATGGACAGATAGTTGTCTAATTTGGTACAAGTCCACTTGACTTGTCCCCACAGTCATTACAACCTCAGTCTCAAGGACTTCTTTACATTCCTCATTCCTCTGTCCTCCTTAGGCAGGAGTGAAAACAGTCACTGTAGATGTATGTTTAAGTCACAGCACATTGCAGTCAGCACTCACTCACTCACTCACTCACTCACTCACGCATACATGTATAAGGCCACCAAAAGATGGTTACATTGGCCAGGACTGGTGATCCTTATGTTATGTACATATTATGTAAAGGTATCACTTGTATAGGTTTGACTGTACTAGGGATTTTTATGTAGCCAAGGACTTTTATGAAGCTGGTGTGTTATGCTGAAGGACAGTTATACTGGCTATAACTATACAGATACACAGTGACTTGTGATTTCCTCTTCAGACTGCTGTAGCTGTACCTGTGTAACTGTAGGATTTACAATGGTGGGTTGAGAAAGTTCAGAGTGTTACCATCACAGATGCACCATGTCAGTCATCACACAGTTAGCCACGGTCGCTCACGTAGGGAACGTGTGGAAACGCCCTTCACGGGAAAAGATGACCTTGAACAAGGCAGCAGTGTCTTGAGTTCGGAAGACGGGGAAACCCAAGAGATATTCCGTGCATCCTTGTCAGGTGATGCAGTAACGGAGGACGTGTTTTTTCCTGAGGGAACATGTTGGTGGCCTGTGAATATGACCTTCAGTGTTCTATCCTGTTTTGGAACACCTTACCCACAGCCTTCACAGCCAATCAGAGAAGGCCAAAGGGATTCAAATCTTCAGGGAGGTCTGGTAGATGATCTAAAACATTGGAGAAACCTGAAGGTCAGGTTTAGAGCTGGAAGCTCCGCTAAGCTTGCAACTAAGCTGGTCACTGATGAATGTTCAGGGTTCCCATTTTCAAAGAATAATATTTTCAAACAGGGGAGGGAGTGTGATCATACTCATAGTACATCTCTTAACTAAGTACTCAACGTAGTAGAGAAACTTTCAGGTTCTGAGGACCATCCTTGCTTTTGGCTAATTGTTCTGATAAAGCAAAGAATGTTATCTGGTAGTCTAAGTGAGAGGAGGAATGTATATATCTGTGGCATCGGTAGACCCCACTTGACAGTACAAGAGCAGTCACAGTCTCTGCAGAGAGTACAACTTTCAACTAGGACACATGCAGTAGAAAATACATTTGTGCATATACTGGAAGCACTACTGGCTCTGAGGACCATCCTTTTAGCTAATTGTTCTTACGAAACAAAGAATGTTATCTGGTAACGCCGCTAGTGGTAGTCTAAGTTGACAGGAAGAATGTGTATCTGTGGCATCAGTAGCCCCCTACTTGACAGTACAAGAGCAGTCACACAGTCTTCAGATAACAGAAGTCCTACAAGTACAACTACATTTACTAGAAGCACTCCTGGCTTTGAGAACGAGTTTTGGCTAATTATTCTTTGTCTGGTAATTGAGGCAAAGAATGTGTATCTATGGCATCTGTAGACCCCACTTGACAGTACAAGAGCAGCCACAGTCTTCAATGAACACATGCAGTAGAACTACATGTACTAGAGACGCTCCTGCCAAGCTCTGAGGCCCATGTTTCCCCTGTCTGTCGTCAGCTGACAGATAGCGGTTACCACTCAGGAAGTGCCAGTGGACCAGACCTGTCCCCGGAACGACCCTCTCCACATTCCTGCAGGTGTCGCTTCCTTAAAGAGCACTGAAAATGCCACTTGTTCTTCTAAGATGTCTTCAAGTTGTTCTTTGGAGGTGTAGTGGTTAGCAGTCCTGTTTACAGACCTGAAGGTCGTGATTGCTTCCTTAAATAGAACCCAAAATGCCTGAGGTCTGAGGTGTCTTCAAGGGGTTAATTGAGGTGTAGGGGTTAGCAGTCCTGTTTTCAGACCCGGAGGTCATGATTTTGATCCCCAACTTGCACACTACTGGAAAGGGTTACAGTCCCTTGGATGGGATGATATGCCACGGTCCACTGTTCATTGCACTTGCTAGAAACAGTAATTTCTATGGTTCATCATTTTATAACAACTTGTTTTTGGTACCATTTCTTTTCCAGACTATCATGAAAAAGTGAAGAGAGTGACTTTTAAAGATTTGACTTAAAGCATATGCGAGATAGACAACACACATTTTATCTTCTGATCAGGACCCTCTTTCTTCATTTTGAACATTTTTATGGCCACCTTTCTTGCGTTTCAAGTTTAGTGTTTTAGTTTGCTCTGGCACCACTGCCGATTACTTGTAATCCATGTCTGGTCTTGGCAGAGTCAGGCATTATTATGTAACAAACATAACATATATCACTCCCTTGGCTGCAAATCTTGGCAGATCTCCCAAACAGATTTAGTCTTTTGGACTAGTCACGTGTAGGGCTTGGTTCAATGCTGCCAAGCCATACCCTTTCCGAAAGACCTCTGACACAGACAATGGCATAAAATCAACCATTCACAAACACACAGGACTCATAGTCTCCACCAGACTCCTTTGCAGGCTAAATAAATAGTAGAAATTGGCCTGAAAATAATGTAGCTGGTCAGGGGAGTTGACATGACAGAGGGTCCAGTTTCTATGCATGCAAACTGGACCCTCTGTGGCCGGCCAACTCCCTTTGAAAGGAGAAGCAGCGATGACTAACATTTGGCTGCTGTTGTATTTTGCAGGTGTCGTCCCTGTACAAGGACGGGACCATTGTGTTGTCTATATTTTTATCTGTATAGCCGGTACATGTATATCTGCCCTTCGGTATAACACACCAGCTAGAGAAGAAGTCTGAAGCAGAAGCGATGACTGACGTTTGGCTGCTGTTGTGTTTGCAGGTGTCCTCCGTGTACAAGGATGGTACAAAGATTTTATTTTGCACTGTCTTAAGAAACTTGGAAACCACGCCCCCTTCCAAGTCGTGTTCCAGAGTTTTAATGCTGTCTGAAGCGATGACTGACATTTGGCTGCTGCTGTTTTTTGCAGGTGTCATCTCTGTATAAGGATGGGACCATCGGTAGCAGCATCAACATTGTACTGGTGGGACTGCTGATGCTGGATGGGCAGGAGGTGAGTAAGGAGTGAGTGAGGGAATGGATAAATAGATGAAAGAATGAGGGAATGAATGAATGGTGGGACTGCTCATGAATGTATGATGAATGAATGATACTGGTGGAACTGCTGGATGGGGAGGAGGTAAGGAAGGAAGGGATGAAGGAATGGATGGATGGATGGATGGATGGATGGATGGATGGATGGATGGATGGATGGATGGATGGATGGATGGATGGATGGATGGATGATGGTAGGACTATGTAGGACTATGAGGAGTGAAATCATCAAGCCAATGATGAATTGTGACCAGTGTTCTGGAGAGCCTTTCGGAAATTGTACTACCAGAAAACCAAGATTAACAACACCCCAGTGCCCAAGTCCAGGTGAGGACTAATCCCTCCCCTAATTGGGAGGCCCAACCTTCCACCTGCTGTAGGTTTGGTGGGTAATCGGTTAGCCACACTGAAAGCTTAGCTCTGCTCTACTCTACTTTCTGGGACACTGGGTGGAGGCAAGACTGTTAATCATGGAGGAGGGTCTGTCCTCTAGAACTGCAGGGGACTCTGATGCTCGTGCCAACAAGTTTCTCTTCTTTTTTTTCAGCAAAAAACACTTGTAAGAAGATCTTGAGATAACAATCATGGATGGCCCAAAATTTTACTGAGAAACAAGCTAGATCTCTTGGCTTTTTTGCCAAATTTTAGTTTTCTTGTACTACTAATAAGACAAGTAACCTTGCGTGCGTTGTCTCCTAAACATGCATGGATATTCTGTTGCCAATCGGCAAGTTTCTAAATATTTTTTTGTTACTTGAAACTTGTCAGACACTGGAGATGATTATAACAAAGGTCAACAGTAGCTGAAACTTTACTACAAGACACAAGGTCTCTCAAAAGTTACTTTGAAACAAGCTAGATCTCTTGTCAAATCCTTGTTTTCCTGTACCAGGGAGAAACAGATAACCTTGTGTGTAGAAGAGCACAAACCTTATGCCTTGTCCTTGACTGACCTTCAAAGTACAGAAACCTGCTGTGAATGGAAATAGAACTCAGTAAATGTTTACAATTCTTCAAAATCACCGTCTTGTTTTTCAGTGCCCTTTGCATGACAGTACAGGCGCATAAACTGTACAAGAGCACAGCGGTGAAGGTCATTACTATCTAGAGGTCATAATGGAGTCAGATGTAGGGGGCATGAGTCAGACCTGGCCTTGTCCTTGGGGGCTGTGGGATTTCGCGGAACCATGGAACCAATTAGAAGGTCGCCCTTGCCTGGATAGTGTGAGGGGTGATTAGATGTTACATGTACAGTCACGGTGGGAGGGGGGCACTGGCTCTGACACTGACCTTGATTTTTGTTCTCTTCCCCAGTGCTGAAGATCAAGTATGAACCAGAAGGTCGCCCTTGCCTGGATAGTGTGAGGGGTGATTAGATGTTACATGTACAGACACGGTGGGAGGGGGGCACCGGCTCTGACACTGACCTTGATTTTTGTTCTCCTCCCCAGCGCTGAAGGTCAAATGTGAAGTGTTGAGCAGAATATTTCCTTTGGTCTTGGGGGAGAGGAAAATTGAAGTAATGGCCAGCTGATCACAATTATGGTGTTTTGAGAGTTGGTGGTTGAAAAAAGGAACTTTGAAGATTGTTTTCAACTACCATACTGTGATCTGTTCCATGACTTTTGTGTCCAAAAACCAGATTGAAAACCACTAGACTGTGCTTTTTCATCACTAAGCCAAAGGACATGCTCACCCAGTCAGGACAGTACTTTAATTCTATCAACAGTTACTCTTTCATTTGCAGCCTGTAATTGTAGTGTTGAGACATTGGCTCATTTCTTCCGCTAACTAGCCATGTCCTTGTCTTCTGGGGTGCACTTTCTTCCAACAGCAGTTTTTTTGAGGTGTAGTTGAGACTTTAAGAAGCGAATGATTGCTTGGTAAGAACAGGTGATTGCTTCTTGAGCACAGGATTTTGTAGTTTTGTAAACGGACGTTGAAAGTTTGCTTCTTGCCTTTCATGATTGCCTCTGTAAAAATGAAAGCGTCCCCAACGGGGAAACGCCCACCGGACGCCGTCCCTGCCCGTCCTTAGCGGGAAACGGCGTCCTGACCGTCCCAACACAGTTGGCAGCGTCCACAAACTTCCCCCGGACGGCCGTCCCAGAAATTAGTGACGGCACCCCGTCGCTCCCAGCCCGTCCTGAACCGTCCGGCATGGAAACGGGCGTTTATTAATTAATTGACAACAGCAGCGGCCGGCACTTACGTGCTTCACGATGTTTCCCAGGGGGGTTTAGGTTTCTAACGCACATGCGCCAAGTTTGAAGGCGCTAGATTTAACGGTCACCGGGCTGGCTGGGGAACACGTCTGCTGCTCAGTCGACCTCAGTTTTTTCCATTTTGTTGGATTGTCTGCAATTTTGGAGAATGGATTTCAGTCATACAAGCAGCTATATCTATCGTCGACGCTGCACACAAGTTTTGGCATCTCCAGCGACTGACTAAAATGTCAAACGAGGTGTTCCAAGAATGTAAACAGCGGCCGCCAGAATTTTGGGTGTACGGAAGCAATCTGTCTCGGCGATTCTTTTTCGAGGATACTCGGTAAGTGGACAAGAATTTTTCGTTGTCAAATGTTACAAGGGAACTGTGTAAGACAGTGTTACAATTGCCACAACAGAACATTAGTTAATTCAAGGGGCTGCTGAGAAGTTTGCGGTTATATTTTGTTCGTCCTCCCCGAGACTGCCCTCCCCACATAAATTTTTTCACATGCACCGCCGGGCTGATAAAGGAAATTCAATGTTTTAACGCCGAAAAATAAAAGACGCACACGAACGATTTGTAGAATAATTGTGTACAATACCTGCTGTTTTAATAAAGAACGATGATGCCGTAAAAATGTACACGTCGGATACACAAAAAGAGACTCGAAGTCCCGCACACAAGTTCGGCCCGGGAAGGTCCTGACGTCACGGCTGCCATCTACAAACGCAACCGTCAATGTTGTTTTCATACAAAATCTTCCAAGACGCACAAAAACTACGTAGAATATAATTATATATTATACGAATTTTAATGAGGAAAGACGATTATGTTAAAATGCCCACTTAGGCAATGTTTGCACTTGTAATTTTCTTACACCCTCGCCCTTTATGTTTGTGTGCGCTCACAATGGTGGATTACTGTTGTCGCATGTTCGCCGCTGTTTACAGCCGCTGTTCAACATTTTGTTACTCTATATTCTTGAAGAAAATCTTTTTCGTTTGATCATGGTATTTTGTATTTACTTCACTTGTATTTACTCACGGCTCGTTACGGCAACTGTTACAATGTGGGCGGCCGGGCCGTTACTTGTTGATTCGATGCCAATCTGCAATTGTTTTCAATATTACTATATCGGCACCTTTTGTCACGGGACGCCGTCGGAAACGCCGTCCCAACCCCGTCGGAGCGGCAAGATCAAAATGTCCACAATGACTGAGCACCCCCCAGAGACCCGTCCGGCCGTCGGATACGCCGTTTGGACCCCACCTGTGCCGTCCCAAGCGTCGCCCGGCCCCGCCCAGGAGCCCGTCCGGGAGCCCGTCCGGCAGCGCGTCCAGCAGCCCGCCCGGTAGCCCGTCGGAAACGGCGCCCAAACGCCTTAAGAAACGCCCGGACGCCGTCGAAAACGGACAGTTCTGACGGCGTCCCAGGCGTTTGAGGCGTCCTGGCCCGTTTCTGGCCTTTGTCCAGGCGTCCGTAGTCCCCGTTTACCGCCAGGGACGGGCAGCCGTCCCAAACAAACGGCCACCACAAACGGGCGTTTAAACGGGCGTTTCTCCGTCGGGGACGCTTTCATTTTTACAGAGGTAGCATTCTGACTGACGGTGGTCTATAACTCGAT